>NC_091316.1:9077453-9114953 GCF_038502225.1 Cherax quadricarinatus
GATACATCTAGAACCAAGGAAGTTGATATAATGTTATCTTATTGAACCCACGGCGCCCCTGTTTTTCACTGGGTTTATTTTGTACTTCCTTATTTCTCGCTCCAATATGTTATGGCAGTGTGCAGATTTGGGACAAGGCCCTAAAGTACTTTCCACGTATATATTTCCATGTAGCTCTCTCTCTCTCACTCCGCCCCAGGCATCCACATTTTTTCCACATGTAAGCAGTTGGAATTTGTCACGTTAAATATGTTACATTTATTCTGCACATTAGCAAACCTTGTTAATATGTTTGTAATTTTTCTGTCATTTATCTACAGTATGATCTATGGCTGACCAACTAAGTCATCAGTCGCACTGACTTGTGTGTGTGTGTGTGTACTTACCTAGTTGTGGTTGCAGGGTCGAGTCACAGCTCCTGGTCCCGCCTCTTCACTGGTCGCTACTAGGTCACTCTTCCTGCTCCATGAGCTTTATCATACCTCTTCATAAAGCTATGTATGGATCCTGCTTCCACTACATCACTTCCCCGACTATTCCACTTCTTGACAACACTGTGACTGAAGAAATACTTCCTAACATCCCTGTGATTCATCCGAGTCTTCAACTTCCAACTGTCCCCCCATGTTCCTGTGTCCCATATCTGGAACATCCTGTCTCTGTCCACCTTGTCGATTCCTCTCAGTATTTTATATATCGTTATCATATCCCCCCTAATTCTCCTGTCCCCCAGTGTCGTCAGGTTGATTTCCCTTAATCCCTCCTCGTAGGGTATGACCCTTAGCTCCGGGACTAGTCTTGTTGCAAACCTTTGCACTTTCTTTAATTTCCTTACGTGCTTGGCTAAGTATGGGTTCCAAACTGGTGCTGCATACTAAAATATAGGCCTAACGTACACGGTGCACAAGGTCCTGAATGGTACCTCATTGAGATGTCGGAATGCTAGTCTTAGGTTTGCTAGGCGCCCGTATGCTGCAGCAGTTATTTGGTTGTGTGCCTCAGGAGATGTGCCCGGTGTTATAATCATCCCCAAGATCCTTTTCCTTGAGTGAGGTTTGTAATCTCTGGCCCCCCTAGACAGTACTTCGTCTGCGGTCTTCTTTGCCCTTCCCCAATCTTCATGACTTTGCACTTGGTGGGGTTGAACTCCAGGAGCCAGTTGCTGGACCAGGCCTGCAGCCTGTCCAGATCCCTTTGTAGTTCTGCCTGGTCCTCGTTCGATTTAATACTTCTCATCAACTTCACGTCATCTGCAAACAGGGACACTTCCGAGTCTATTCCTTCCGTCATGTCGTTCACAAATACTAGAAACAGCACCGGTCCTAGGACTGACCCCTGTGGAACCCCGCTCGTGTGTGTCTGCGCACGCATATACGCACGTGTGCGTGTATGTACGTGTGTGTACGCGCGTACAGGTGAAAGAGAAAGTGAGCGTGGGTTGGAGGGTCGTGTCAGGGGGAGGGCACCTCCTGCCAGCTGATCCGCAAATTTTGGAGAAAGTGTTACGTGTGGCGGCGGCGGGGAAAGGCCGCGAGGCGTAAACAAACTCGTCCGGTGTCATAATGCATCTGGTCGAGCCTTCAGAGACAACCTTTTCTCAACTTACGCGCTGCATGTAAACAAGACGCACAATGCTGGTTATAGCATTTTGTTATATATATATATATATATATATATATATATATATATATATATATATATATATATATATATATATATATATATATATATATATATATATATATATATATATATATATATATATATGGTGCTCTTCGCACCTACTCCTAGGTTGAGGGACTGATTACCTCATCTTCTGTATATAGTCCTACTGTCTTCAAGCTATGTCCTAGAATTTGTATTGATAAAGCCACCGGATGGCGAAACGTCTACAATATAGATACCCAGATGTTGCACATGTGTCTTAATTTCATCATATATATATATGTATATATATATATATATATATATATATATATATATATATATATATATATATATATATATATATATATATATATATCGCACTAAACGTCTCAAAAGTACTTTCACAAGCTAACACCAGAGTCGCCATCGCTTCTACCACTTCAATAAAGGATCTAACCAGGACAAAACCCAAGCACCACGAACCAGTCAATGCAGGAGTTTACACTATACCCTGTGGAGGCTGTGACAAGATCTACGTAGGTGAAACAGCAAGAAACCTCGATACCCGCCTCAATGAACACATATACGCATGTAGAAACGACAACTTAAACAACGCCTGTGTACAACACCGAAATTCCACCAATCATCTTATGAAATTCAGAGACGCCCAATTAGTGATAAAAGAAACTAATTTCCGCACACGCAAGTGCCTTGAATCAGCACTGATCGCTGTTTCAAATACAATTAAACAAAACAACGGCAGCTTCACCATCTCCGAAGTCTTAGCAAGAATCCTCCTGAAAACAGTAAACCCTGCCATCACATAGTCTCTCCTGTTTTACTACACAAAGCACAGAGAGTGAACACTGAAACAAGCTGCCTCATTCCAGTTTATATTTGTCCAACCCATTTTTATGTTACCCAAGTAATAGCTTTTATATCCTTTTACTCATGTACGAATTAATTGTTCTACCATATTGTATTACTTTTGTCACTACTACTACTACTACTACTACTACTACCACTAGTGAACATCGAAATGGTACCTCACTAGTATTCACCTCACTCTGAGCCTTTATATACCCTCTGTGTCCATGTATTGTTTGTAATGGCTTGATAAAGCTCCTGGAGAGCGAAACGTTGCCACAATAAATGTCACATTAGTTGCACTTGTGTCCTTTTACTTTACATATTGTCGGTAATTCTACCAACTTTATTACTATATATATATCGATGGCATTGGGCCCAAGAGGAGCACCAAGGAGAGTGCTGTTGGCTGGGATCAATAACTCGTGCTCCTGATAAAACAGTACTAATATTCTGGATCAACTGTTGATTGGTAGAAACTATTTCACATTTCGTGTGGTTTAAAGAACATAAAAACATAAGAAAGGAGGAACAGTGCAATAGGCCTGTTGGTCCATACTAGGCAGGCCCTTCACAAATCCAACCCATTAACAGAATAAATACTACCTAAGCAATAAGCTTTGATAATTCTATTTACTCATGTGCAAGTCTCATTCAAATCCAACCCCTCTCACTCATGTATTTATCCAACCTAAATTTGAAACTACCCAAGGTTTTAGCTTCGATCACCCTACTATGCCCAGGCTCTTCCATGTCTTTAATTTTTCTGATGTCCTCTAGGAGAGATTCTGTAGTGCCAGCTAGGGTACCATCATCCAAGAACTAGATAATAAGCTCACTGGAGAGTGCTTCTGTGACTTCCTTGATGACCAGACAGAATAGAAAGGGGGCGAGATGGTCCCCCTGTTGCACACCCTCACACGAGTCAATTTCATGGTCCCCAAACAATAGTTTAGAAGTCACACTATAACACGATTCTATGACGGGATAGAGGGAAGGGAAGTGTCTAGAAACTGCTTGGAGAGCAGCATCCCTTCTAAGTTGAAAGCGTTGGCAAAGTCCAATTTGATCAAGGCTTTTTCATCGGACATGTTGTTGATGTATACTCGTCCTGCCTGGGCAGCTGCTTCAGTCTTGTTGAATACCAAAGCCGATCTGAGTTGGTTTCAACATTGCGGCAGCCTCTTGACTCGCCATTCTTACTGCAGCCTTGGCGACTAGGCGCCGAAGGGTGTTGCTCACTACAATGGGTCTGATTCCTCCATCCTCTTTCCGGAGGGCACATAGTGAGGTAAGAAAGAAGAGGGGTCTAATGGCCTCTGGGACACTGCCAGCCAGACACACATTAGAAAATTTGGTGAGTTCTGACAGCAACCTCTCTGAAACATCACCAAGTGCTGGGTTGAGCATTTGTTTTAAGTGTTGTGGCCTTAAACCGGTGAAACCTTCTGCTGAGCCCCGTGGAAATGACATAGCAGCTTTATACACATCAGCGTCCTGTAAGGTTAAATGTTCTCCACCTGCTGCAATGTCAGGGAGGTCAATGTTGGTACTGGGAGCCCTGGGTAGATGTTTGTCCTTCAGAGCTTGTGCTGCAATGGCATCCTTAGGAGCGATGGTATCCTCACTGGTTACAAGCCTCAGTGCTCCTCTTTTGTTTTTTACTAAGTTGGGCTCTGATTTTTGAGGCGTCAGGTGTCCTGTTGCTGGTATATATATATATATATATATATATATATATATATATATATATATATATATATATATATATATATATATATATATATATTTATATATATATATATATATATATATATATATATATATATATATATATATATATATATATATATATATAAAGAGAGAGAGAGAGAGAGAGAGAGAGATGGGTAAATTATAGGGTTGGAAAGAGGTCCTGAGGTGAAAGAATGAGGCCATGAAGTCACCTGCGAGTAAGAGGCGGCGAGGCGGCCCAGTAAGGTTAACTGATCACAGTATCTGGTATCAGGAGAGTAAGTCTCGCTAAAACGCGCTGCCCAACGTCAGTTTCTTAATGTTTCCTGTAAAATTATTAATGATTTTTTTTTGTTTGTTTGTTTGAAGTTGGGTAGGTTAGGTTACCGAAGCCTATAACATATTTAGCTACAAATAAGTAAATTCAAAGAAAAGAGCGAAATACTAGAAACGACGAGAAAACGTTCAAAACCGCGCGATTATCGGCGTTCTGATCTGTACGATTATCAACGCTGGGATCTGTAAAATTACCAGCGTTCATATTTGTATGTTTATCAGCGTTCCAAACTTTACGATTATAAGAACATAAGAAAGGAGGAACACTGCAGCAGGCCTGTTGGCCCATACTAGGCAGGTCCTTTACAATTCATCCCACTAACAAACATTTGACTAACCCAATTTTCAATGCCACCCAAGAAACAAGCTCCGATGTGCAAGTCCCACTCAAATCCAACCCATCCCACTCATGTACTTATCTAACCTAAATTTGAAATTACCCAAAGTCCTAGCCTCAATAATCCAACTAGGTAGACTGTTCCACTCATCAACTACCCTATTTCCAAACCAATACTTTCCTATGTCCTTTCTAAATCTAAACTTATATAATTTAAATTCATTACTGCGGGTTCTCTCTTGGAGAGATATCCTCAAGACCTTGTTAATATCCCCTTTATTAATACCTATCTTCCACTTATACACTTCGATCAGGTCTCCCCTCATTCTTCGTCTAACAAGTGAATGTAACTTAAGAGTCTTCAATCTTTCTTCATAAGGAAGATTTCTAATGCTATGTATTAATTTAGTCATCCTACGCTGAATGTTTTCTAACGAATTTATGTCCATTCTGTAATATGGAGACCAGAATTGAGCTGCATAATCTAGGTGAGGCCTTACTAATGATGTATAAAGCTGCAGTATGACGTCTGGACTTCGGGTTGCTTACACTTCTTGATATAAATCCCAGTAATCTATTTGCCTTATTACGTACGCTTAGGCATTGCTGTCTTGTTAGGTAAGACACATATGCAACAGTTAGACAACTTTATTCCGAAACGTTTCGCCTACACAGTAGGCTTCTTCAGTCGAATACAGAAAGTAGGCAGGAACAGTAGAGATGTGAAGACGATGTAATCAGTCCATCACCCTTAAAGTCGTAGAATTTGAGGTTGTCAGTCCCTCGGCCTGGAGAAGTTCAGTTCCATAGTCAGGAAGTACTTCCTGACTATGGAACTGAACTTCTCCAGGCCGAGGGACTGACAACCTCAAATTCTACGACTTTAAGGGTGATGGACTGATTACATCGTCTTCACATCTCTACTGTTCCTGCCTACTTTCTGTATTCGACTGAAGAAGCCTACTGTGTAGGCGAAACGTTTCGGAATAAAGTTGTCTAACTGTTGCATATGTGTCTTACCTAACAACCTGTCGGTATTGTATACCATTTTGATGTTCATTGCTGTCTTGGTTTATGGTTGCTGCTTACCATAACCCCCAAGTCCTTTTCGCAATCTGTATGGCTAAGTTCTACATTATTTAACTTATAAGTGCTAGGGTTATGGACACTCCCGAGCTTCAGAACCTTGCATTTATCTACATTGAACTGCATCTGCCACTTTTCTGACCAAGAGTAGAGTTTGTCTAAATCCTCCTGAAGTTCCCTAACATCTACGTTTGAATCAATTATCCTACCTATCTTCGTGTCATCGGCGAATTTGCTCATATCACTAGTAATTCCTTCATCAAGATCATTGATATATATTATAAACAACAACGGGCCCCTGTGGAACGCCACTTGTTACTGATCCCCACTCGGATTTAACCCCATTTATGGACACTCTGCTTCCTGTCTGTGAGCCATGATTCGATCCACGAGAGCACCCTTCCCCCAATGCCATGAGCTGCTACTTTCTTCAACAGTCTTTGGTGCGGAACTCTATCAAATGCCTTACTAAAATCTAAGTAAATAATATCAAATTCTTCATCGTGGTCAACAGCCTCAAAAGCTTTACTGAAGAAAGTTAATAAATTTGTTAGACAAGACCGGCCTCTTGTGAATCCATGCTGAGTATCATTAATCAAGCTATGCTTATCGAGATGGCTTCTTATAATTTGAGCTATAATTGACTCTAGTAATTTGCCTACAATTGAGGTCAGGCTTATTGGGCGGTAATTTGACGGTAACGACTTGTCCTCTGTTTTAAAAATAGGAATTACATTAGCCATCTTCCACATATCAGACACTACACCTGTTTGAAGAGATAAATTAAAAATATTAGTTAATGGTTCACAGACTTCCATTTTGCATTCCTTTAGAACCCTTGAAAAAACCTCATCAGGATCGGTATTCAGATCTGTACGCTTACGAATATCCACGTTCAGATCTGTACATTTATTGCAGTTCAAATCTAAACGATTATCGTCATTCAAATCTGTACAGATCAACGCTCAGATTTGTATGTGCGCTTATCAGCCTTCAGATTCCCACTCTTATCACTGGTGGTGCCAGAATGGGAGGTTACCATCGCTACAGATTACAGGCAAAACATTCGTGAACTTTGTAATGTGTAAAAACATCGCCTGTGAGCATTCGGCTTTTATACATTGAATTAAAAGACAGTCCACTTGCCTCTTAACCTCCAATTCATGGATCACTTCAACGGAAGATTTGGTGGAAACGACTCCAAGTTGACACTGAAAGCCAAAATGTTTGTTTTTCGGTGTACTGACTGAACTTTGTGTTTCCCAGTTTAACTTCTTCAAAATATACTTATGGCAAAGCATTTTTTTGTAGTTATTGGTGGTATGTTATAAAGAGTTAAACCTGGTTAATTTACGTAAACCAATCACAGCCTAAGATAGTGTGTATAGAAAAATGGGCTTAAATCCATGTAGAACACTAATGCTCTGTTGTAGAACACTCTGCAGAGATAAGGTAACTCCACTCACCTGATCTGGGGAGGTAGGGTGAGCTGGGGTCGTAGCTGGAGGAGGATGTGGGGGAGAGCGCGTTGCCGTTCGAAGGGTGTCCCATAGGGCCCCCAGAAAGTCCATTGGGGTTCTGCGGGGAAGGAGAGAGGGAG
Source organism: Cherax quadricarinatus (assembly GCF_038502225.1). Classification (NCBI taxonomy): domain Eukaryota; kingdom Metazoa; phylum Arthropoda; class Malacostraca; order Decapoda; family Parastacidae; genus Cherax; species Cherax quadricarinatus. The sequence continues at coordinate 9,085,061 of NC_091316.1, forward strand.
TCCACACTCATGGCCCCGGGGGAGGGCGACCACTCACTATCACACCGAGGCTTCTTGGGGTTCCCCGGATAGTCTGAGGGTCCCGAAGGTGACACCGGGGGCTCGTTCTTGACTATGATGCCCATGGGGGATACCGGCGAACGAGGGATCCCTGATGGGGATTCTCCGAGTAGAGGGGAGCCGCCGACGTAGGCAGGCGAAGGGTCGGGTTTCGGGGAGACGAGAGAGTGTACCAGGGAGGGATGGGTGGGTGGAGAGCGCCCACCCATCAACCCGCGGCCCCGGTGGTAGGAGTCGCGAGGGAAGTCCATTGTCACGCGTACACCATCACACTCTGCGGGAGACCACAACAATCATCTTAGTACTCTCAACAATAACTAAACAACAGTAATGTGGAAGAATGAGGCACTTGTGCAGCATTTGGTAATCATTAATGAGGAAACGTTTCGCCAGCCAGTGGCTTCTTCAGTCCAAAACAGAGAAAAACGGTGAAAGATGAGGAGTTTGAGGAAATCAGTCCCTCAGCCTGGAGTTGATGTGATCAGTCCATTAAAACTGATGGACTAATTACCTCTAACTCCTCATCTTCCACCGTTCTTCTCTGTTTTGGACTGAAGCTACTGGCTGGCGAAACGTTTCCTCATTAAAGATTCCCAAGTGCTACACAACTGTCTCATTCTTCAAGTTGTCGGTTTTCTAAACCATTTAGAACAATCATGTTAGTTATTAAATAAATATTATCCCCTAAGGCCACACCTCACGTCAGTGCCCGACCAGCCGGGCTGTGGTTCGTACCTCGGATTGTGTGCGGCCGACAGTAAACAGCCTGGTTAATCAGGCCCTGATCCACAGCGAGGCCTGGTCTGGATAGGGCAATGGGGGCGTTGACCCCCGGAACACCATCCAGGTATACTCCAGGTACACCTCATCATAACACTCATACACGTCAACATTACCTTGGTATAGTATGTTAAATGGTATTATTTTACTAATGGTATGCAATACTGGTAAGATGATAAATAAGACATTTGTAACAACCGTGTATTCACATCAGAATAAACGTGTCTTATTTATCATTATATGTGGTGTACAATATAGGTAAGCTGATGAATAAAACACATCTGTAACACTTAGTCCTCAAGAAAACGGAACGGGTGGGGTTTTAACTCATGGCGAGTGAGTCGTAAAACTCCAGGCCAATGCGTAAGTCACTTGGCCAACTCGCCATGGGTACAAACACCATCCGTTCCGTAGTTTGTTTGGAATCGTGTTATTTAGTCATCTTTATTGTTGATATGTTTTGGTAGTATCCGTCAGTATCATAAAGAAACAATACTATTACTCGCATTAATAGCTGTAGAATATGGCCGCCAATAAGACACATCTTAATATTAATATATCTCAGTATGAGCTATCTGATATTGCAACAATCGTGGAAGATATCACGCAATATTAACCTTAATAAAGAGGCACCTCTGTATTAAGGTTAACATATCCGTGTATCATAACAGTACAACAATAATATTAATACCTACAAAAATATTACCGTCTATACCACAACACACGTCTTAATACTCATACGTTATCCCTATAATACTTCAGCAATAATATTGTTTATTCCAAGAACTATTAAACCAAATGTCACACAACACTCTTATTACTCCCAAAACTCTTACTACAATAATATTAAAAATAATTAAAAAATATTCCACCAAGACCAGAAACAGCCAAATAAATATCCCCATGTGTGTTGAGGCGTCTGTTGAAAGAAGTTTATCTATGGGGGCAAAAAGAGGAATGTTGAAGTGAAAGTAAAGAAGTGTGGAACAACAAGAGAATGAGCCAGACGGAGATGCTCAAGGAGCCCAACCTGATATCAAAGGACAGAAGAACAAGGGGAGACATGAAAACGACTTACAATATACTCCGAGGACTTTGTTGGAAGAGCAGGGATAGACTGTTCGAGATGCATGGTACAGGAACATGACAGCACAGCTCGAGGCTAAAGAAACAGTTGAATCACAAGGATATCAGAGGAAGCATCTCTGCAGCCTTCGGGGAGTCAGACAGCGGAATGACCTGGACGAAGTAATGGAGACAGGCTTCATGCATAGTTTTAAGGATGGGTATGACAGGGTCTACGAGGCTAGGAGGGAGTAAACCCGACAAGCAGTAAGTTAAGACACAGGGCCAGGAGCTGAGGCTCTCTATCCTTGTAACAACAAACAGATGAATATACAGTAAATAAACGAGCACACACGCACGAACGCACACACACACAAACAAAAAAAACACAGACAACACACCACGTGTCTATGGACAAGTGCCTTTTACGACTAGTGACGAACACACAGGTGCCTCTCCATTCAGTAACGGCACCCACAGGATGATTTGGGTCAAAGCGAACACCTGCACAACACCGACCTCAATATACCTGTACAGGTGAGTCAAGCACACAACAAAAACCTAACCAAGGATAAAACACTAAACAGGATGGGGGTAAGTAACAGTAATGAGGTCGCGAGCTGTTCTGGATATCCGGTATCCTGCCACATTTTGACATGAGAAGACACGAGCGCCATCTCTAAGTTCACAAGTAGATCCACATGTTTCTTTTATGTTGACGAGCATGTCGCTGCGTCGACAATCATGTGGTTATGTCGAGATTAGAAAGACTGGAAATATAGGGAAGGCAGAGGAGATGAGAGTTCCAAGGAGTAGAGAGTCTGGGAGAGAAGTCTGTTTAGCACGGTTAAAAGCTGAATGGGAATCTAATTCTATGTAGTTACGTCGTTACACCGACGGCAACGTTGCTGGTTCGACCCATATGTGGTTACATCTAAGGGCATTACATTTATTTACATGGAGGGACAAGCAATGCTGTGCTGGTATATTTACAGATATTCACACAGTAGGGAACACACACTGTAACACGAATTGAACAACCTCATCTGAAAATTTATATTCTGAGTGAAATTAAGAATTTTTACATCTTCATATTCATCATCTAATCTTCCTCAACCTCCCCACACTTCCACCTTCTCCGCCCCTCTCCCCACACTTCCACCTTCTCCGCCCTCTCCCCACACTTTCACCTTCTCCGCCCTCTCCCCACCACTTCCACCTTCTCCGCCCTCTCCCCACACTTCCACCTTCTCCGCCCTCTACCCACACTTCCACCTTCTCCGCCCTCTCCCCACCACTTCCACCTTCTCCGCCCTCTACCCACACTTCCACCTTCTCCACCCTCTCCCCACACTTCCACCTCCGCCCCTCTCCCCACATTTACACCTTCTCCGCCCTCTCCCCACATTTCCACCTTCTCCGCCCTCTCCCCACACTTCCATCTTCTCCCCACACTTCCACTTTCTCCTCACACTTTACACCCTCCCGGCCCTCTTTCCCTCAGAGCCTTCCCACAGTTTGCCCTTCCCTCCCGGCCCTCTTCTCACACATCACCCCCTCTCGGCCCTCTCATTCCCTATTCCACCCACGGCACCCCGTCCCCCATCACCCTGCTGTGTTGTCACCCGCCCACAACTGCTTTTTATGCCTATCATATGAAGGTTACTCGCAGCAGCAATGGTTAGCCGCCATCAAATTATGTTTAGGTGATCTTCAAACGTACACCAATTCTCATTTGCTAAATTTAATTTTAGGGATCCCGATGTGACGAATCATTATTATACTCTTGGGAAGAGTTAAGCACACAGGTCTCATTAAGCCCATTATGATGTACGTCTACATATTTAGCGAAGTATCGTTCTATACCTCCTTTCCAGCGGCCCTCGATAATGTCCACTATGGTTTGCAGGATACCGACAATATATAAATTAATCACATGCAACATTAAAGCAGAATTTGGATTCATTTCCCTTCGAACTCCAGACTTTCACATTGCCTAATTAGAAAAGTAATTTCTACTGCAGCTCGCAGTCCCACCTATTAAAGCATGGTTGAAGTCACGCACCTGCCTGCACCTGTATAGCCCCCCCTTAAAGACTTTCCAATTTACTTCCGGCAATGTTTCTTATATCAAATGGTAGACTGCTGAAGTCTCTTGGATCAACTTAACCTTGCTAAAATACACGTAATATAAAAATTAAATAATTTACCTAACATCAGAATTTATATAAGTTTCATTAGCTGTTTTGATTTGGGAAGATGTGAATCTTCAGATGATTCCCATGTTATGCCAGGGTATGGTTCTCTAAAATATTGAGCTAATATACCTAGAGAATGCTTCAAGAGCCAACGTCCCAGCGGCCAGTCCACGACCAGGCCTCCCGGTGGATTACCTGATCAATCAAGCTGTAGCTACACATACTGCAACGTGCGCACCACAGACCGGGTGATCAGGACGCACAATATACTAATGGAATAACCATTTACAAAACTCGACTTTAAACACACCAATTCGCCATAAAATTCAAGGGAATTATTATCAGAATTACTTACATTTCCTCATATTTTTTTTAGCCTAACGTTACACATAATTCCATCAGTGGGTGGACAAGAGTTTGTGACTCCAGCTATTATAAAGTATTAAGCCAACCACCACGGCTAGCCATGAACTCACCTCCAAATATCTTTTAGCACAAAATTCTATGATGACGCTACTGCCTTCACCTTCAGTGGAGCAAGCCGACCACGACTACAAAAATGCTAAATAGCGAACCAGAGTATACGTGAGCCAGCATGAGAATCCAACGAATTAAAGCAGAACGTCGGACAATCGCTCCACGTGGCCAGACTAACGTGGTGAGGATGTAAGATGAGGGAGGTAAGCATCATGTGTGTGCAAGAACCACTGAGCAAGACTCCTTCTAGGGTGCCAACGAATGCGATCAAATGTTGTAAACAAGAAGAGGAACCTGCTCCAACTTTGTCAGAGAATATTTATGCACCTCACCTTGTCCGTGAGGATGTCTGACAACATACACCACACCCACTCACAACACACACACACACACACGGATGGTAACAACAACAACACCCCCACCCACTCTCCCCCCCATTCCCCCCACACACACGTGGCGGGGTGTCATAATGGGTGTATGTGTCGAGTGGGGTTCCACAAGAGTCAGTTCTACAGCCGGTGCTGTTTCTGGTATATGTGAATGACATGGTGTCTCTGTTCGCAGATGATGTGAAGCTAATGAAGAGAACACAAGCAGACGAGGATCTGGTAAGCCTAAAGAGGATCTACACAAGTTGCAAGCTTGGTCCGACAAATGGCTCCTGGAGATTAACCCCTACTAAGTGCAATGTTATGAAGAGTGGGGAAGGTCAAAGAAGAAGACCGCAGACGGAGTTCAGCCTAAGAGGTCAAAGGCTGCAAAACTCACTCAAGGAAAAGGATCTTGAGGTGAGCATAATATCGAGCACATCCCCTGAGGCTCACATCAACCAAATAACTGCTGAAGCATATGGGCGCCTGGCAAACCTGAGAACAGCGTTTCGACATATAAGTAAGAAGTCATTCACTACACTGTACACCGTGTACGTCAGGCCCATATTGGGGTGTGCAGCACCAGTATGGAACCCACACCTGGTCAAACACGTCAAGAAATTAGAGAAAGTGCAAAGGTTTGCAACAAGACTAGTTCCGGAGCTGAAGGGTATGTCCTACGAAGAGAGGTTAAGGGAACTCAACCTGACGACACTGGAGAACAGGAAGGACATGATAATGACATATAAAATACTGAGAGGAATTGACAAGGTGGATAGAGACAGAATGCTTCAGAGATGGGACACAACAAGGGATCATCATTGGAAGTTGAAAACTCAGAGGAGTCACATGGATATTAGGAAATATTTCTTCAGTCATAGAGCTGTCATGAAGTGGAACAATGTGGAGAATGATGCAGTGGAGGCAGGACCCATATACAGCTTTAAGAAGAGGTACGATAAAATTCCTGGAACAAGGAGAGAGTGGACCTAGTAGCGACCAGCGAAGAGGAGGGGCCAGGGGCTATGACTCATCTATTTGTGGTATGTACTCACCACAAATAGGTGAGTACACACAACAAACTACAAACACAGACCAAGTGTCTATCGACAAGTGCCTTTGACAATTGATAACTAACACACTACAAACAACAGACCTAGTATCTGTCGACAAGTGCCTTTGACAACGGGTGACTAACACACACATACACAAAACAGGTCAAGTGTCTATCTGACAAGTCTTTCACAGATGGCAATAACAACTACCGAGCCCGCCCACTCACCCACCCACACACACACACTCACCCACCCCCACACACACTCACCCATCCCCACACACACACTCACCCACCCCCACACACACTCACCCACCCCCACACACACACTCACCCAACCACACACACACCCACCTACCCAGATACACACCCACACACACACAAGGGAAATTGGCCTGACGACACTGGAGGACAGGAGGGTCAGGGGAGACATGATAACGACATATAAAATACTGCGTGGAATAGACAAGGTGGACAAAGACAGGATGTTCCAGGGAGGGGACACAGAAACAAGAGGCCACAATTGGAAGATGAAGACACAAATGAGTCAGAGAGATATTAGGAAGTATTTCTTCAGTCATAGAGTTGTCAGGCAGTGGAATAGCCTAGAAAATGACGTAGTGGAGGCAGGAACCATACACAGTTTTAAGACGAGGTTTGATAAAGCTCATGGAGCGGGGAGAGAGAGGGCCCAGTAGCAACCGGTGAAGAGGCGGGGCCAGGAGCTAAGACTCGACCCCTGCAACCACAAATAGGTGAGTACACATACCCAGATACACACACACACACTTACCCAGATACACACACACACTTGCCCAGATACACACACACACACACACACACACACACACACACACTTACCCAGATACACACACACACACACACACACGTCAGTGGCTAACATGGAAATCCATGTGATTAAGTCATAAAGACCGACAATCGCTCCATCAAGCCGTACTAAGCGGAGGTACAATTGTAAAGGTGAGATGAATTAAAATCCTTATACGTTTCCCAGCTTGGACAGTCACTTGTGACCTAACCTTTGACTGGGATAATTTAGCGCGGGACACAGCTGGCGCTGTTAGTGTGGCTGCTAAGGATAGTCTCTATGACACAAGTTTGAGGTCCGAGGCCGTTCATCCTGAGGTTAAACACTACTCTGGACCCACTCACCCAACCCTTGACACGCAATACAACAAGTGAAAGTTAAACATCTTCCCACACGCTCCCCCCCTCTCTCTCTCTCTCTCTCTCTCCCTCCTCATCACTCCCTAATTGTACTGTGTGTTAATTATAACGTGATACGCCCTTTTCATCATTTTGTCCTCCTTCCCAATCACTCCCCCTGTGCTTTTCGATTCCTTCCTCTCTCTCTCCCTCCCTCATGATGGAGAAACACCGTTTTATGTGAGAGAATATGAGAGGGAAACATACCTACAACCTACCATATAGGGTAGGGTACCAGCACACTGTGACTGTACCCAGTGCTTCCATTATCCTCTACTTTAGATCCTTTCTCTATTACAGTAAGACTCGTTTACCAATCATTTAGTAGTCAGTATCTTCAAGGTGTCGTTACCTCTGGCTCTCCCTTCCATGTAATTCATCCTCCAATTATTCTACCGTTCGGTAGGAAACGCACGCTTCAAGATATTACTATGCACCCCAAGCTGCAGACAAAAGTTATATATGTTGAAAATTTTAAAATACTGACTATATATATATACATATACATACATACATACATATATATATCTATATATATATATATATATATATATATATATATATATATATATATATATATATATATATATATATATATATATATCGTGCCGAATATGTAAAACTAGTCAATTAGCAAGAACTCATTTAAAATTAAGTTCTTTCTAAACATTTGCTCTCATACGTTTAAAGGTATATTTTTTTCATTAATGTTAATGTAAAAAAATTTAATTTTGCACCAATACAATCTTAGAAAACTTACCTAACCTTATTATAACAAGAACAATTTATTTTAGCCTAACCCAACTAAATATATTTTAGATACGTTTACAGTAATTTAATACTAAACAAACACAATGAAATAATTTTTTTTCGTTAGGTTCAGAATAAATTTGACGAAATTATTGCATACACAAATTTTCACTGGTCCTATATGGCAAGATGAGCGTTGCTATTTAAGTCAAGATCGCAAGTTCTGCCTATTCGGCACGACATATATATATATATATATATATATATATATATATATATATATATATATATATATATATATATATATATATATATATATATATATATATATATATATATATATGAATCGAGCCCTGCAATCACAAAAAGGTGAATACATAGTACATACACAAGCACGCACACACACGACACTAGAGGACAGACGGACCAGACATGACATGATTACGACGTGCAAAATAATTAGAGGAATAGACAAGGTGAACATGGAGCGTCTGAAAGACGGGTCTCAGGTCACAGCTGCAAGTTGAAAGCACACTTGAACCACATGAATGTTAGGAAATACTTTTTTAGCCTTAGAGTGATCAGAATGTAGAACGACCTAGACAGCGACGTGGTAGAGGCAGGATTCATTCACAGCTTTAAGAAAAGGTGTGAGAGGCCTCACGCAGCCAGCACAGAGGCGGGGCCAGGAGCTGAGAATCGACCCCTGCAATCACAGTGGTGAGTACAATTAGATGAGTACACGCGCACACATACATTCGCACAGAGATGCACACACACGCGCGCGCACACATGCGCATACGCACACACTTCTTCATCAGGCGTTTCTTTTTCCTTCCTCTTCGCTACATATTCTTCTACACTTCCTCTCCTCTACTCCTTCCTCTTTATTATACGTTCCTCTTCACTACTCTTTCCTCTACCCTTCCTCATCACTACCCTTCTCTACCACTAATTTACCTGTGTCTTGCAGATAATTAAGCAGGTGAAGCTTACTTCACCTTCCCCACGGAACCTGAGTAACACTTTACTTGACCTACCCCCTCACTATTATATAAACGGGGAAACACCAAACCCGTAAAGGTCCCGCTGCGATTGGCGAATGGGGGGGGGGGAGGTTAATCATGTGCTCATACAAGGGAAAAGAGGTTCCAATTCCTTGGATGAAGAGCCCTTCACGGGCTTCGAGGAACGCTCTTGATGATAACCCTCGACTCTCGAAGTTCAAAACTGTGACGTAGGCGTGACATAAGTGTGACTGGTTTCCGGTGTTGTCATACTGCAAACCGGCCTCGAGCCAGACGTCACGGCTGCCTGGTGAAGCACACTGTTATTACTAGCAACATGTTTCTACCTCCCTCAGTAGCGGCAACCCTTCCACTCTCGCCACATTTGCTATATAGTTCTTGGTGGTAAGAATCCTTCGTTGGAATCAAACACCTGACTGCCTCCTATTTCCCTGACGCGCTGTGATCCGTGCGATTTAGAGCTTCCTCGTTAATTAATAATATAAATAATAATAAGATTAACAATAATAATAATGATATAGCTGTCGTCCTAGAGACTCAACATGCACCGCCATTATCAGTCAGCCATTTGACAAGTATCATCTCCCGATCTTCATCAATCACTATTTAAAACTAGCCCCAACAATACTACCACTTGTTGATCCAAACAGCGTTTTACCATCAACACTGAAGAAAACTCACATAACGCACTGCCACAACGTTTCGATCTGTTTAGATCCTTACAAAGATGTAAACAGAGAGAAACGTTGTCCTAACAAAAAGCTTATTTTGCTAAGTGTTTCTATTTTCTTCCCCCCATTTATGTTTTTCATCGACTTTTATTAATTTTTATTGAGGAAACTCTGGTAGAACCGCAATGTGCTCATACAGGTTACGTTTAGTAAGATTCTTCAGGAAACAGGATAAGTGTTTCCTGACGCGGGTCTCAAGTCAAATGACTCGAAGCTGGAGGTGGAGCTTACCGCTGGCTTACCGGTCCACCCCTTTAAAACTTAAGGCTATAATTATAACCAGATCATACAGCCTCTGGGGAATGGGGAGAGGAAAGCTAGTTCTAGACTATCCTGGATCAAGAGCCCACTGGGATCTGACACATCTGTGATCGTGATCACAATATACACCAAACTAGTTTCAGTACTAATTGTACCTTAGCGTCTTTCCTCTCATCCTCTGCTCTCTCTCCCAATTGATTGGGCGAGCCTTGATGCTAGTGAAGGGCTCTTGATTCAAGGGATTCTTCTCCCCTTAGCCTGGCTGGCTGTGAGAGTAGCGTGGACGGAGGGTAGAGTAGCCTCCACCACCCCACCTTGAGTGAATGACCACATGGGTTTAGTGCATCACATGCAGTGTAAATAATAATCTTGAACAAGGTACTGGAGTTACTTTTTCCTTCCTTCGATCAAAGCTGATCGCTCTAACTTACGGATTTATCGTGTCCCCTTATGTATAATAATAATAATAATTATTATTACTTAATAATGAGTTATTATTATTAATAATAATTTAATAATAATAATAATATACTCAATTTCACCTCATTCTCCTAGTTATCTTTTGGAGTTCTATCTCATATTCTCCATCCCGCTGTCGTAATCAGCCATCTTCCTTTGTCTACTCCAACTAGCTCTTTGCCTCTCATTCTCTGTCTACTCTATCTACAGTAGTTCTTTACCTCTCATTCTATCACTACTGCATCTCACTCTTTATCGCCTCCATCATACTTTTTCTCTACTCCATCACACTCCTTGTCTACTCCGTCTCACTTTACTCCGTCACACTTTGTCTACTCCGTCTCACTCTACTCCACACTCTTTGTCTACTCCGTCTCACTCTTTGTCTACTCCAACACATTCTCTGTTTAATCCATCACACTGTCTACTCCATCTCGCCCTTTGTCCACTCCAGCTTCTCCTCCCAGTTCTCCCTTCATCGTCATCTAAATCCTTCTTGCTGTCTTTCTCTCGTCCTTTGTCTCACTCCCACAATCACTCGTCCCTCCCATCCACACCCTTCTCTTTTGTTCATCTTCCAGTCTGCATCTCCACTCTTTCTCCCTTTTTCTCTTGTCTGTTTCTCTCTCTCTCTCCACACACACACATACATATTATATATATATATATATATATATATATATATATATATATATATATATATATATATATATATATATATATATATATATATAATGACCACCCACCACCAGTACTACCAACACTACCAACACCATAACCACTATCACCGCCAGTCTACTAACCTCGTTAACGTTCTCCGTGTTTAAAAAATATCACCTTTTACCCATTTCTGGAACGTGCCCTCTCATTTTCTCGCCTCCACCTTCTCACTTTCAGGCACATGACCTATCACAATCACCTCAACTTCCGCTACTCTCGCCCACACACTACCATGTACTCAGCACTGCGACTCAGTTCCCGAAGTGTTCCTGAAACGTTAAAATACCACTAGCAAGCTGTTTTTATAGATCACATTATTACTTTCAGAGGGAATCACTAAATCCGACGGGTCAAACAGAGCCTGGCAAATGGGAGAGAGTCAGGTTTTATCCAAGGAAGGATAACTTCAATATCTTGGATCTAGAGCCCTTTACCAGTATCATAGCACGTCCCCTGATGGAGGTCAAGTTAGGTAAGATTTGTCAGGAAACAGGACAAGTGTTTTCCCATGCTGGTCTTAGTCATATGATGACCCACCGCTGGAGCCTTTGATCATCTAACCGAGACCTTCTGCTAGCTTACCGGCCCACATAAACTGAGTAAAGAGACCAGAAGCTATAAAAAGTGAGAACATGGCTACACGTCATGGAGGTCCCAGATTTATGGCAAATAAATTACAAACTTTGTATAAATGGTTTTTTGAAAAATTTCAAGTTGATAAATGAGACAGTTTTACAACATTTAGGTATCTTTATTTTGGAAACGTTTCGCCAGCCAGTGGCTTCTTCAATCCAATACAGAGAAAATTGGTGGGAGATGAAGAGGAGTTTGAGGTAATTAGTCCCTCAGCCTGGAGTCTGTGTGTTCAGTCTATGATAGTGGAGAAGGCTTATATTACAATCAAAGCTAAGCGCAAAACCCAGAAGGGTAATACGGCAGGGAGCTTATATACTGCAGACAGGTGAGGTGAAGCAGTGGTGGGCGGCGTCACTAGAGGAAAAAAATCCATTAGTGGAAGTAGGTCATGCTTATAGGTTTAGGCAAGGTTCGACGAATTCCCTTCATCAAAATTCCAATATGTTGCTGTGTCTGACAGAGTTTGTATAAATGGTTTAGAAAACCGATAAGTTCGTAAATGAGACACTTGTACAACGTTTCGCCACCCAGTGGCTTTTTCAGTCCAATACTGAAGAAGCCACTGGTTGGCGAAACGTTTTTAGATTAAAGATACCCAAATGCAGCACATATTACGTACAGCTAATATTACGTACCGTAAGTCTTTGGAAAAATACTACAACGTCAATTTACTTGGTTTATGATAAAGCATGAGATGCACAGCCCAAGTTAGCATGGGAGCAGAACAGAAACATCTTGTCTGTCACAGCCCAAGTTAGCATGGGAGCAGAACAGAAGCATCTTGTCTGTCACAGCCCAAGTTAGCATGGGAGCAGAACAGAAGCATCTTGTCTGTCACAGCCCAAGTTAGCAGGGGAGCAGAACAGAAGCATCTTGTCTGTCACAGCCCAAGTTAGCAGGGGAGCAGAACAGAAGCATCTTGTCTGTTACAGCCCAAGTTAGCATGGGAGCAGAACAGAAGCATCTTGTCTGTCACAGCCCAAGTTAGCAGGGGAGCAGAACAGAAGCATCTTGTCTGTCACAGCCCAAGTTAGCATGGGAGCAGAACAGAAGCATCTTGTCTGTCACAGCCCAAGTTAGCATGGGAGCAGAACAGAAGCATCTTGTCTGTCACAGCCCAAGTTAGCATGGGAGCAGAACAGAAGCATCTTGTCTGTTACAGCCCAAGTTAGCATGGGAGCAGAACAGAAACATCTTGTCTGTCACAGCCCAAGTTAGCATGGGAGCAGAACAGAAGCATCTTGTCTGTTACAGCCCAAGTTAGCATGGGAGCAGAACAGAAACATCTTGTCTGTCACAGCCCAAGTTAGCATGGGAGCAGAACAGAAACATCTTGTCTGTCACAGCCCAAGTTAGCATGGGAGCAGAACAGAAACATCTTGTCTGTCACAGCCCAAGTTAGCATGGGAGCAGAACAGAAGCATCTTGTCTGTCACAGCCCAAGTTAGCATGGGAGCAGAACAGAAACATTTTGTCTGTCACAGCCCAAGTTAGCATGGGAGCAGAACAGAAGCATCTTGTCTGTCACAGCCCAAGTTAGCATGGGAGCAGAACAGAAGCATCTTGTCTGTCACAGCCCAAGTTAGCATGGGAGCAGAACAGAAGCATCTTGTCTGTCACAGCCCAAGTTAGCATGGGAGCAGAACAGAAGCATCTTGTCTGTCACAGCCCAAGTTAGCATGGGAGCAGAACAGAAGCATCTTGTCTGTCACAGCCCAAGTTAGCATGGGAGCAGAACAGAAGCATCTTGTCTGTCACGGCCCAAGTTAGCATGGGAGCAGAACAGAAGCATCTTGTCTGTCACAGCCCAAGTTAGCATGGGAGCAGAACAGAAGCATCTTGTCTGTCACAGCCCAAGTTAGCATGGGAGCAGAACAGAAGCATCTTGTCTGTCACAGCCCAAGTTAGCATGGGAGCAGAACAGAAACATCTTGTCTGTCACAGCCCAAGTTAGCATGGGAGCAGAACAGAAGCATCTTGTCTGTCACAGCCCAAGTTAGCATGGGAGCAAGAACAGAAGCATCTTGTCTGTCACAGCCCAAGTTAGCATGGGAGCAGAACAGAAGCATCTTGTCTGTCACAGCCCAAGTTAGCATGGGAGCAGAACAGAAGCATCTTGTCTGTCACAGCCCAAGTTAGCATGGGAGCAGAACAGAAGCATCTTGTCTGTCACAGTCCAAGTTACCATGGGAGAACAGAAGCATCTTGTCTGTCACAGCCCAAGTTAGCATGGGAGCAGAACAGAAGCATCTTGTCTGTTACAGCCCAAGTTAGCATGGGAGCAGAACAGAAGCATCTTGTCTGTCACAGCCCAAGTTAGCATGGGAGCAGAACAGAAGCATCTTGTCTGTCACAGCCCAAGTTACCATGGGAGCAGAACAGAAGCATCTTGTCTGTTACAGCCGAATAAGATACATGTGAAACATCTGAATAGCTGTGTTGTTTGTGATCCGAGGACACTCGTGGTAATGGTAAGCTCAAGGCTAATTTCAACCGCCTCCCGTTTGAATTCCAGCCTCCACAAGCAGTTTTATAGTGATGAAACCACGAAACAAGTGGTACTGAAACATTTACCAAACTGCAGCTAGCCGGAATTAGTTTCGCATGCGCAACAGGCTTCTTCAGTCATATATAACACTGGAGACAGTAGATGCATTGGTTTTAACGTCATTAGTCCTGCACCCTATGTAGGAGGTGCCTACCTAGGGTGACTGACTGATCACGTCAAAACTACCACTTCTGTCACCAGAATTCGCCTATATTCGACTGAGGAAGCTACTTGTCCTTCTAGTTAGTGTACTCACTTCAGCAACATGTAACCACTAAGATCCTCCTAATATACCCTGCAGTCTTTCCTTCATTTTTGTTTTCTCTCATCTTATAGTTCATTTTCTATATGACTTCAATTCTTGACGCTTTTACCCCCTCAGGGAAGATACCTAGAGACCAGTGTGCACCTCTTGATCCAAGGAACCGTACCCATCCTCTCCTTCCTCGGATCGAGCCTCACTGCCTCCCATTCCTCAGGTAATGTATGACCCCTATGGGCTTAACGCTCCCCTCATGAATGTAATTAATAATAATAACTGAACATTAAAATGGTATAAAATACCGACAGGTTGTTAGGTAAGACACATATGCAACAGTTAGGTATCTTTATTATGAAACGTTTCGCCTACTGTGTAGGCGAAACGTTTCATAATAAAGATACCTAACTGTTGCATATGTGTCTTACCTAACAATAATAATAACTGATGCTTCTCTATTTATGTTGACTTTCTCCTCTCTTCGTCATCACCTTTCTCTTCTTACTTTCCCTGCCTCCTCCACTGCTACAACTTTATTTTGTTTCTACATTTTACGTTTCCTTTCTTGAACTTGTTTGTTCGTGTATCTTTCTTTTCTTTCCATTATTCCCTTTTCCTAACGTTAGTTTATTTCTTGTTCCTCCTTTCAAGGGGATGCGCCTTGATGCTGGTAAAGGTACACCAAAACCTGAGACTGAAAAACCTGTTTGACCTGGTAGATCACTCAGCACTTTGACCTTGTAGATCACTCAGCACTTTGACCTGGTAGATCACTCAGCACTTTGACCTGGTAGATCACTCAGCACTTTGACCTGGTAGATCACTCAGCACTCTTGGCAACAAAAAAACATACCGTACATATAACACAGAAACATCAAAAACAAAATTAACAGAGTATAAACCTACTAAGGTTAATAAAATACACAATACACACACAACACACCAAGTCGAAATAATCAGCAGTGGGTTAAAAGCCCATTACTGTTAATGTCAAAAAACCTCTGAAAGTTCTGCGAGATCAATAGTCACCTCGGCTATTATAAAAAAAACATGACGTAACTGAAAGTGAAAAAGTCTGTGGGCAAACAGTTAAAATGTGTTCCACAGTCCGCTGCACAGAAGGGGAGGAGGGTGCAAGACTACCTGCAAACAGTTGATTATGGGTGAGATATTGTTACGGCTTTGATGTCGTAACTTAAATATAATGTTCCTGGCTCCTAAAGGCTGCTCACACTGCTGTCTAGAGGTTATAAAATTACACTGAAAAACACAGCACTCTAGGACCAGCATGTGCTCATACAAATTATGAAGCATGAGTGCAAATAATTAACGTTGTATAAGGAAGGACACAAACTCACCTATATAAAAATATATCTATATTAATAATAAGTAACTTATATACAACTTACAATCTACTCCAAAAAAACTACCACTCCAGTTCACATTAGCTCACTAGCACACTACTACTAATGAGTTAAACAATATAAATGAACAACTATGAACAGGGAGGCTCCATGACACCCCCCTCCTTTCTTCAGGCTACAGTGGAAACGTTAAATACTCTCCAAAACACAGGCTCCTGCACACTAGGGCTTTACAAAATTACCTATAGCATACAAAAAAAAAAAAAAACTTACCAAACCACCTACTCACTAATGCTAATCCATGACGACTTTAACCAGCCGCCTTCTTACAAGTACTGAACTAAACACACCTCTCATCTGCTCCTGTCCTGGCCACGGCCTGACTGACAGGAATAAAACGCGTTCGCTTTCAGTTCAATCCCGGAACTATGTTATATATTATTTTTTTTTTTTTTGCATTTCACTCATAACGTGTAACAGATATGTCTGCTACATCCTCCCTCTTGTTGAAAGAGGAGAGCCAAATACACACACACACTGCTGAACAATGTGTAAATTGCTTCTAGTCTGTAAGGCCCACCAGATCGGCCATTTCTCTAGGACCTATATTTATATGGCCCATAATGTCAGTGCTAGCAAAGGGTTTTCGATGAAAGGAATTGGAATAACCCTTCCCTTCCTTGGATCAGTCCTTATTACCTCCCATTACACAGATGATGCACGATACTTAAGAATTTAGTGCTTCCCAAGGATTATACTAATTTTTTGTTTGTCATCTCCCGAAATGATATCTGAAGGACATGAATTATTATTATAATCAAAGAAAGCGCTAAACCGACAAGAGTCATACAGCGCTGAAGGATATGAAACTCAAGAACTGTTAAAGAAATCTAAGTCCTCTCACTCTGAATTTTAAGCTACTTTGTAGACAGTCGGGCAGTCACTATGCGGAAGGTTGGGGGATTAACGGGGCCAAAGTCCCCCAAATACAAATACTTTTTTATTCTTGCTAATTTTCACTGTATCATACTGACGAGTGACCAGGAAAGCACAAATGCTTAATAATTCTACTTGTATACTGAAAATTATGCTTTCCAAAACGATTTCTTTATTTTTTATACACATCATTTGATTATAAAAAGCACTTCCTCCCACACTTGAAATCCTGGCTGATAGGTTAGGTTAGGTAAGTTTTGTCAGGAAATAGAACAAGTGTTTCCTGACGAGGGTTTTAGATGATGACCCGCCGTTGGAGCTTTTGTTAATCTGACCGATGCCTTCCGCTGGCTTACCGGTCCATCCATTTAAAAATTATGGTCCTAATTATAACCATTTTTTTTTTTGGGCTGAAGCAACCTAGACTGAAATGCTGACTGCAGCGGCAGCGATCGCCTCACCAGCCTCAAAAAGGGTCGAACCCTGGGAGACGAGGTGGTATGAAATGAGGGCAAGTCTCCTGCTACCTCTGGTCACTCTAGTAGCAACAAGATGCCTGGGAGTTATTCGACTGTTGTGGGTCGTCTCCTGGTGTGAGAACCTAAAAAAAAGGACCACTGTGAAAATAAATCACAGTTCTTGCTTTTCTAATACAAATAAATTATTCTTTTCTTACTTTCTTCCATCTTTTTCTTTCTTCTTCACCATTTTTTTTTTATATTTTTTTCTTCTCTTGGGCTTTTGTTACTGAATTAACAGGAATACTGGGAACGGAAAGCTAAAAGTTGTGACGTTGGCTTTTCCTGTCAGCTTTCCAGATGGTCCAGACGCTGTGGCCGTTTGTCAGAAAATTGAAACTGTCAGCAGTTACCCGGGATTCCACACCTGTGGTCTCACGTCCACATTTGTGGTCTCAGGCCCATACCTGTAGTCTTAGACCCACACCTGTGGTCATACACCGACACCTGTAGTCTTACATTTACGGGTCATAGCTACACATACCTCGCGCCCACTTCCACCACTGCGCCCACTTCCACCACTGTGCCCATATCCACCACTGCGCCCACTTCCACCACTGCGCCCACATCCACCACTGTGCCCACTTCCACCACTGCGCCCACACCCACCAGTGCGCCCACTTCCACCACTGCGCACACTTCCAAAGCTGCGCCCACGTCCACCACTGCGCCCATTCCGTTCCTCCCTTCACCCGCAACAAACTGTGTTATCCCTCCTCACTACAGATCAATACAACGTTAATCAGTTTGTCTTTTAACCAACCTCGTTTACTGTCTCCACCCACACACTCACACCCACCCTCTCACCCACCCATTCTTCCTCATAAATCAACTGGTTATAATCATAACCATAATTTTTAAAGGAGTGGACTGGTAAGCCAGCGGAAGGCCTCTGTCAGATGACCAAAAGCTCCAGCGGCAGGTTATCATGTGACTAAAGACCTGCGTCAGGAAACACTTGGTCCTGTTTCCTGGCAAATCTTACCTACCTACTCTTCCTCAACACTACCCACCCCTCCCTACCTTACACCTACCCAATCATCCTCTCACCCACCCACCAATCTTCTTACCTACTTATCCTTCACACCTAAGCACCTTCTCACTAATCCTGTAACCCACTCAATACTCTCACCACCCACAGGGTTGATATTATTTTTAGTGTTATTGCTAATTCTCACCATCATTATAAATATTACTATGCATAATTATAAATACATTAACAATACTATATAATAATAATAATATAATTATTATTTTAAGACAGAGCAAACGGCAAATATATTTTAATGCAGTTGAGAATACATTACAGCCGCAGGGAATGAATAAATGTGAGAGAAATCAAACAACAAACGTATCAGTCAGCTGAGCTGTAGAGGAGTAAGAAGTTAAAACGTTAAAACAATATTAAACGTGAAGCATGGGGAAGCACCTTATGAGAGCTGGGAAAATTTCTGTTATATACTCTTATGTAATAACTATGTTATATACTCTTATGTAATAACTATGTTATATACTCTTATGTAATAACTATTACCTATTGCATATTATGGAATCGCGAACGAGCGATAAAAGATGCAAAATATAACCACAGGGGAGAGCTAAATCATAGCTCTAGGCCATTCGTGTTGCAATCAACACATCAGGAGCTTACAATATTGCAGAAATAGAGTAGGAAATCCAGGCAGATCTGTTCAGGAAAACGACACTACTTATGAACACAAGAGCATGGTAGACGGTGACGAATACCTCAATTGATAAGCAAAGGAGGGATGAGTACACTGAGAAGTCGATAAGTATTAAGGGATTACGACTCGACACCTCCCTTCATGCATAAGAGGAATTACCAACAAACTCCTCGTTGTCTTCAAGAGGGAACTACAGAGAATCCTCAGAACAGTTCCTGACCATTCTTGTTGTGTGCATACGCTGGAATATGGGCAGCGTACACAGTCTGACCAATCAGCAGAAACCAGAGGCTGTCTGGAATCATAGACTCTAACTGAGTCTGATCATGGTATGACACCTCGCCTAGTCGCTTATAGGAGTGACTGATGGCCTTCAACTTGGACTTCCCTAGAAGATGTTTCCAGAGGTATGATTATGATGTATTTTTAACTGTGCATTCCAGGACAGACATTAAAGACTCCAACGTTGCCTATAAATAGGTGGTGACTGATTACCCTAAGTAAGGTCTGGATCTCTAAGCAGCAATTTCAGTTGACATTGATGGGCAGGTTATGTGACAAGTACTCTGCAGCATGGATACCTTGGTTTCTGTTCTGGAGAGCTAAATCATAGCTCTAGGCCATTCGTGTTGCAATCAACACATCAGGAGCTTACAATATTGCAGAAATAGAGTAGGAAATCCAGGCAGATCTGTTCAGGAAAACGACACTACTTATGAACACAAGAGCATGGTAGACGGTGACGAATACCTCAATTGATAAGCAAAGGAGGGATGAGTACACTGAGAAGTCGATAAGTATTAAGGGATTACGACTCGACACCTCCCTTCATGCATAAGAGGAATTACCAACAAACTCCTCGTTGTCTTCAAGAGGGAACTACAGAGAATCCTCAGAACAGTTCCTGACCATTCTTGTTGTGTGCATACGCTGGAATATGGGCAGCGGACACAGTCTGACCAATCAAGCCAGAAACCAGGAGGCCTGGTCTGGAACCAGATAGACTCCTAACTGGAGTCTATCTGGGGTATGTTGCACCGTCTGCCTAGTCTTTTGCTTTTATAGGGAGTGACTTATGAGTTCAAACTTAGGACTAGTCCCTCTAGGATTTTCCAGAGGTAGATTATGATGTATTTTTCTCGCCTGCATTCCAGGAAGTACAGTTGAAGAGACTCCCAACGTTGCCAGTAATTAAGGTGCGTGACTGATTACTTGAAGTGAAGGTTCTCTGTGTATTCTCTAGAGCAGCAATTTCGCTTGCCTTGAATGGGGCAGTTAGTGTACAGCAGTACTCTAGCCTAGCATGGCATCCTTGGTTTTCTGTCACCTCTGGAAGTGACCCTAGGTAAACTCCAATGTTACCAATATCTACTAATATAGTATCCATCACCTATTACCTACTAATATATCTATCACCTGTTTTCTAATATATTATCCATCACCTAGCTACTAGTATAGTATCCATCACCTAGCTACTAGTATAGTATCCATCACCTATTATCTATATTACTATGTGCCTATCTATTATCTACTAGCTACCAACTATCTACTAACATGGTATTCAATACCTATTATCTACCTTCTATCTACTAGCTACCTATTATGTATTATCTGCTACTTACTATCAATTATAATATTTCTCCTCTACACTGAGTGATTAGAGTATTGCTACACTATGAGTGCTGAATCACTGGTATGATTATTATATATTGACGGAGAAGCACCAAACCCCAAGAGGCCATACCACGCCTGGGGGATACCTGGAGAGGGTTTCGGGGGTCAACGCCCCCGCGGCCCGGTCTGTGGCCAGGCCTCGTGGTGGATCAGGGCTTGATCAACCAGGTTGTTACTGCTGGCCGCACGTAGGCTGACGTATGAATCACAGCCCGGTTGGTCAGGTACTGACTTTAGGTGCCTGTTCAGCGCCTTCTTGACGGGAGGTAATTATGTTTGATCAGAGGAAGAGGAGGCTAACCCTAATTCCCTGGATCACGAGTCCTTGGGGAGGATGAAGGCGCCGTCCTTGAAGGGTGAATCACCTGCAGGTTTGCCAGACAGAGATGAAGTAATTCCCTGGACCTGCCAACAAGCCGCCCCCGCAGTACGAGAGCTTTTCCCGTCCCCTCTTTCAACCTCATCACTGGTGGTAGCCTTCCAGACGTACGACTCACCACGTGATCAACGCATCGATTCTTTGCATATCATTTTTTTTTTTTGCAAAGGTTGAACGAAATGTAAAGCAATACCTTCGTCATTGTTAATTTGTAGCAGAGTGGATCTGATGAATGAGAGGTAAAGTATTTGAGTGCGAGGGGCAGGCGGAAGGTGAGGCAGCCGGCCCCTGGCGGTGGCGGCGGCGGCGGCGGCGGCGGCGGTGGCGGTGACAGCGAAGGCAGCTTCTGCTGGCTCTGGTTAACACTTGTTGGCATTAAACTTCGCAAGTTTATTTAAGCACAGCTACAAATAAGTGCAATTATCATAGTGTAAATTACCTAGGATAAACCAAATTATAATCATGGGGGAGCGCTAAACCCATAGGGATTATACAGCACCTGAGGGGAATGGGGATGGATGGTATTCAGGCTCAATTCAGGTAATTGGAGTACAGATCCAATTCCCTAAATCAAGAGCCCCCTCACCAGCGTCAAAAAATTCTAAGTGACTTTATTTTCATTGGGGCCCTTGTAATATCTTATTACTAAACCTTAAAAATTAAAACAGCTAAGTAACTCAACTGTGTAAGAATCAGCTGCAATAAAAGGAGTAACAAATGATTTTACACTGTAGAAATAATTACAGGTTTACCCTGGTTCTTGTAGATGAATGGTTCAGAGAACCGACTTGTTGATAAATTAGACACATGTGCAACTCTTGGGTATCTTTATTGAGGAAACGTTTCGCCACACAGTGGCTTCATCAGTCCATACAAAGGAGAATCTTGAAGAACAGGAGGAGAATGAGGTAATCAGTCCCTCAACCTTGAGTCGATGTGGTCAGTCCATCAATCTTGAATAGAATACGGCATACGTGCTGAGAAGGAGCTTATAAACCGTTGGCAGGAGAGGTGCAGCAGTCATAGGTGGTGTCACATTTGTTCAATGTGGAAGTAGGTCGTGCCCAAGAATTAGGCACCAAGATACCCAAGAGTTGCACACGTGTCTAATTTATCAACATGTGGGCTCTCTGAACCATTCATCTACAAACCTGTCAGACACTGCAACTTCTTGGGATCTTAATACTTGGGATTTCTTCGCTTGCCTAATTCTTGGGCACGACCTACTTCCACATTGAACAAATGTGACACCGCCTATGACTGCTGCACCTCTCCTGCCAACGGTTTATAAGCTCCTTCTCCGCACGTATGCCATATTCTATTCAAGATTGATGGACTGACCACATCGACTCAAGGTTGAGGGACTGATTACCTCATTCTCCTCCTGTTCTTCAAGATTCTCCTTTGTATGGACTGATGAAGCCACTGTGTGGTGAAACGTTTCCTCAATAAAGATACCCAAGAGTTGCACATGTGTCTAATTTATCACCCTGGTTCTTGTACTATTGAATATCATGACACAATGTTGTGAAATATTCTTAGACTTTATGTATTTTGGTCTCTGCGAGTGATAGTAATAGTTTATAATGCAGTTAAATATTATCTTAGAGACTAATATCCTAATATACAGCAACACATTAAGTTTGAAGCCGCTCAGAACTGTATTTAAATCATGGGAAAGCGTTAAATCCGCAGAGGTCATATAGCACATGTGCAATGGGAAGCATTCAGATTTGATCTATGGGAAGGATTATCCCACTTCTTGGATCAAGAGCCCCCTCACCAACATCAAAGCTCCCCCTTTCAGGAAGCATAACCTAGCTATCTAATGCAAAACATTACTATACCACTTGGAGATTAAAATTAGCAAAATGTTATCAACACGCGCCATTACCAACACCAAACTTCATTTAAGTACTATAAATGTGTGTTGGAATTTTGAAACAAATCGGAAAACCAATTTTGGAATTAGTCTACATTAAATTGAGCATTGAATATCAAAGCTTAACAGTTGTTCATCAAACTTTCCTCTACTTTTAGTTCAACCCAGCAGAAAATTTGAAGCCGGCTGGATAAGGCATTCTGAAGTTATAAACGAAAGTCTTGGAGGATGTTAGTGGAAAACAAAAACAGTTAAGTCAACAATGTATCACCTGCGTGTGCACTTCTCTCTCGCAACTCAACCAATCCCACTCAATGGCTTTTTCCACAAAAAACAAATTTAGTTAATAAAATTGGCACCAACACTGAAAGTTTGAAGCCTATCAAAAGAGGCATTCCCCTGTAATTGTTCTGAATCCAATGATTCCAAAGTTTTTACAAATTTCATTAAAATTTCAAATCTAAAAACACACTGTCTGAACTTATAGGATTTCTTCCTTCTTATGGAATGCAACGGCGTATTATTTTGGGGCCAATAACATGAGGCATTCTTTAATTACTGATTAATAGCATGCCAATAACAACTCAAACCTTGCTTTCTTTAAATCACATAAGGACTCAAAATTTGAAGTCAATCCAAAGAGGCATTATTTAGTTGACACATGAATTCCATTGATTGTAAGTTTTTTTTTAATCTAATTTGGTATATTCGTAAGTTTGCCCACACATAAACTGAACTTAATGGGAACTATCCTAGTCACATGATGCATCAGCTATTAAATATTGAAGCCATTCACAAGAGGTGGACTTAAATATATTTAATATAATTTAATGGGAATGAAAATTTCACACTATAAATAACATTGGCAGCTGCATACCCACACACAGGAAGGTTATATATTAAATAACTTAATTTACTTGGCCTGCTGTCTGTTAGTTACTGGTTGTCAAAGGCACTTGTCGATGGTGTGAGCGTGTACTCACCTGTTACCATTTTGTCCTAGGCACATGTCGATTAGACACTAGGCCTGTTGTATGTGTGTGTGTATGTGTGTGTGTGTATGTACTCACCTATTTGTACTCACCTATTTGTGGTTGCAGGGGTCGATTCACAGCTCCTGGCCCCGCCTCTTCGCTGATTGCTACTAGATCCTCTCTCTCCCTGCCCCATGAGCTCTATCATACCTCGCCTTAAAACTATGTATGGTCCCCGCCTCCACTACGTCACTTTCTAGGCTATTCCACGGCCTGACTACTCTATGACTGAAGAAATACTTCTTAACATCCCTTTGATTCATCTGAGTCTTCAACTTCCAATTGTGACCTCTTGTGTCTGTGTCCCATCTCTAGAACATCCCGTCTTTGTCCACCTTGTCTATTCCGCGCAGTATTTTATATGTCGTTATCATGTCTCCCCTGACCCTCCTGTCCTCCAGTGTCGTCAGGCCGATTTCCCTCAACCTTTCTTCGTAGGACAATCCCCGTAGCTCTGGGACTAGTCTTGTTGCAAACCTTTGCAATTTCTCTAATTTCTTGACGTGCTTGACTAGGTGTGGGTTCCAAACTGGTGCTGTATACTCCAGTATGGGCCTGACGTAAATGGTATACAGAGTCTTAAACGAATCCTTACTGAGGTATCGGAACGCTATCCGTAGGTTTAGTATGTGTGTGTGTGTGTGTGTGTGTGTGTGTGTGTGTGTGTGTATGTGTGTGTGTGTGAATGTGTGTGTGTGTGTGTGTGTGTGTGTGTGTGTGTATGTGTGTGTGTGTGTGTGTGTGTGTGTGTGTGTGTGTGTGTGTGTGTGTGTGTGTGTGTGTGTGTGTGTGTGGTGTGTGTGTGTGTGTGTGTGTGTGTGTGTGTGTGTGTGTGTGTGTATGTGTGTGTGTGTATGTGTGTGTGTATGTGTGTGTATGTGTGTGTGTGTGTATGTGTGTGTGTGTGTGTGTGTGTGTGTGTGTAACCCTCACAATCGTGACGTCAGTATTAACGCTGGTATTTTAAAGTACACTTATAATATTATTACATGTGTGCTTTATCAGTTGGCATCGGCTATTTTTCACCAATCCCAATGCCGTAAAATTGGACGATACTGATACTTTGGCACATCCTTAATTATATATATATATATATATATATATATATATATATATATATATATATATATATATATATATATATGGGAGACGGCCGACTTGTTGAAAATAAAATATATATATATATATATATATATATATATATATATATATATATATATATATTTACTAAGAAATGTAGCATCTGTGAGTGAACTGAAGAGGAATGTTATTCATTATGACTGTAATTAGAAAGTTTGGGGGAAGAAATCCGTTGTTCTGTAGAGCTACAGTATATATGCTAATCCAAATATGATACATTGCAGAGGCAAATATCTCGGAGATATTGGTGACATTTATTAACTTTTGAGAATAAGTCAAGGCCGCCAGTCGAAATAAGCCTTTTTTTGGGGGGGGGGTTATCCTAGGTATTTTACACATATGTTACTTTGTATGATAACTGTACTTACGTGTACCTATGCCTAAATAAACATACTAATAGTCATTATCTAAAATTACTTTTCATTTGCAAAATGTCAACCATACTTAAGTACACATTTTGCAAATCAAAAATATTTAATCAACTCAACACAAAATTAATTATCTGTTGCCCACCATAATTTTAATAAAGCTAAAGTTCGTTATTAAAAAAAAAATCCCGTCTTTCGTGGTGTCTGGTAAACAGTATTACCATTTCCTCCCCACAGAAAGCCAAACATATAATCTCATTTTTGTCTCCCCACAAAGAAAACAAGAAAAAATCATAATCATTTCTTTACATCATTATACCAACATTTGTCATACAAAAGTGAGGTCGTGTTGCGTCTGTTGTGAGGCTGGGGAGTACCTAGCAAGGAGGGGAAGAGGAGAGGGGAGGGGAGAGGGAGTGGAGTGACGGGAGAGGATAAAAGTGGAAGGAGGGCGCGAGGGACAGAGGGAAGGAGGGAGAGAAGGAGGTGGAAGAAGCCAGGGAGGTGAGAGGAGATAAAGCAAAGAGAGAACTGGAGAACTATGAATAAAAGACAGTTGGAGGAAAGGAAAGTTATAGGAAGGGGGGGACGCCCTAGAGGATAATGAAGAATAGAAGGAGGGCGAAGTGGTGGAAAGGAGGAAGGGATAATGGGGGATTATAGGAGAATGGGGAAGAGGGAAAGGAGAGGGAGAAGGAGGAGGAGGGGGGCCAGACAGAGGCGAGCTTATTTAAGTGACAGGTCGGTAATTTCATGGGTAGGATGTCTAGCTAAATAAGAATGCGACGTGCCCTCATTTTTCTGTGTGCACTCACTGAGTTGTACTCCCCTGGTTGTGCCTAGGAGGAGGGGGTCGAGTCTCCTACCAAAGCCTCAAAGCCTTCAATCAACTAACAAGATGGTTCATACCCTTTGGGTCCACATCACATCTTACAACATTCATGAATGCAGTTTACCTCCTTTCTCACTTAACCTACTGCGTCATGGAAATCCTGGTGTTTCTGTCTCGCTATTAGGGGACGGAGGCTCGAGCCTCCATCACTCCTTAAGCTGAATGATCCACATGGTTTAACTATTCACACAAATAATTATACCGTATTTATGTAGCTCGTCCCAGACGCACTCCTAAGTGGCAGTCTGTCGCCACCCACCTTCCACTAGTTTCCATCCACAAAACTTTGTACGCATTTGGGGTTGAAATCTAGCAGCCACTCGCTGGGACATTCTTGTAGGTTGATCAACAATTTTGCGTTTTCGGGCGAGTAGCTTCCGTTCCTATTCTCATTTTATTTGCATCTTCAGCAAGCAGTGACCTATGAGTCTAGTCTCACTGGCAGGGCGTGCAGTTCCACTACTTTATTTTGCACCCCATATCTATCCTGCAGGTGGTAGTCACCCCATCCTGCAGGAGGTAGTCACCCCATCCCATACCCATCCTGCAGGTGGTAGCCACCCCATCCTGCAGGAGGTAGTCACCCCATCCCATACCCATCCTGCAGGTGGTAGTCACCCCATCCCATATCCATCCTGCAGCAGGTAGTCACCCCATCCCATACCCATCCTGCAGGCGGTAGTCACCCCATCCCATATCCATCCTGCAGCAGGTAGTCACCCCATCCTGCAGGAGGTAGCCACCACATCCCATACCCATCCTGCAGGCGGTAGTCACCCCATCCCATATCCATCCTGCAGCAGGTAGTCACCCCATCCTGCAGGAGGTCGTCACCCCATCCCATACCCATCCTGTAGGCGGTAGTCACCCCATCCTATACCCAGGCTGTGGGCGGTAGTCGCCCCACATACATGCATACTGTCAGAAGTAGTTACCACAAACTCATCATGTGAGCCATAGTCATCACATGACCATCCTGTGGACGGTAGTCACCACATACCCATACTGAAGGTGGTAGTCACCACATTTTCATCAATATGGATGGTAGCCCAACATAACCATCCTGTGGATGGTAGTTCTCACATAACTATATTTTGGAGGTAGTCAAAATATTTGAGGCACGTAATGGGTCGTTCTCATACACATTATTATATTCATGGGGGAAGCATTAAACTAGCGGGAGTCACGCTGCAACTGTGAAATGGGAAGAATGTGTGTGGGTTTACTTACCAATATGTAGTTGCAGGGGTCGAATCACAGCTTCTGGCCCCATCTCTTTGCCGGCTACTACTAGCACACCTGGGGCCTTGTGCGTGTTAGGCGCACGTGTGTGTGTGTGTGTGTGTACCATTTTGTGTGTGTGTGTGTTAGTTACCATTTTGTCCTAGGCACATGTCGATTAGACACTAGGCCTATTGAATATGCATGCGTGGTGTGTGTGTGTTTTGTGCGCTTCTGCTTCCAGTTTGCTGTTGCTCTGCTTATTTTCAATTAAATTATGATTTCTGCTTGCTTCCTTTGATGGTTTTTTGCCTGTATGCCTATTTGGCTTTCTGAGTTCTTACATACCCGGTTGACATCTTTGCTGTCTTCCTTACTGCATACAATATCTATATTTTATTTTCTTCCGTCCCTGACTATCTACCTTCCAACTTGCATGCCTAACTTCTTGCCTCGCTGTCTGTTTCAATGACTGCCTACTTACTCCCTGCCTGTCTACCTGACCTTTTTTCCTGTCTATCAGTCTGTTTGTATGCTAGACTGTTTATCAATCTGTTTGTCTGCCATCCTGTCTGTGTGCCAGCAAGCCTACCAGTAAGCCTGCCAGCCAGCCTACCAGTAAGCCTGCCAGCCAGCCTGCCAGTAAGCCTGCCAGCCAGCCTGCACCAGCATAAGCGTGTTCTAACTGGCAGCGAACCCAACAGCAAGCCATTACCCTCCACAATTTTTCACACCGCTTCTCTAATTAACAATATGACAGGTAAACATTGCCAAAATGAACCCACAACGCTCACTTTCCATCCATCTCTGAACCTCAGATATCCTGGGAATGTATTTTTTCCCCCCTATGCGAAGCACTAAACCAATGTAGGTCAGTGGAAATTGTAAAAGTTCCAACGTCCGTCAACTTATCGCGAGATAAAAAAGATTAGCCAGAGGATAAGAAGACTGGACCCCTGCAACCCCACACAGGTACGTATTTTACCCTTTAACATACAAACCTATGCTTATATACGATGCTTTAAGGGCGAAACGTCCTGTGTAAATGAAGTTTTCCTCTGCACATATTGTCTTTATTTGTGAGCAATTATTGCCAGCCAACATATCCTGGGATTAAAAGCACAGTCACGCAGTATTACTCTGCCACAGGTTGTTAACTCTGGGATTAAAAACTGTCGAAGATGATAAATGTTCAGGCCTTCCCGGTAATTAAAAAATCTTAATTATAACTGACAGGATAGAAACTTCAGAGGCAGACTATTACTTACTTGAAGAGGTGGCTAGGATGGTGGTGGTGGTGGTGGTGGTGGTGGTGGTGGTGGTGGTGGTGGTGGTGATGGTGGTGGTGATAGTGGTAGTGGTGGTGGTGATAGTCGTGGTGTTCATGATAGTGGTGATGATGACTATAGTGGTGATGAGTGATAGTGGTGGCAGAGATGATGTAGCAGCGGTGGAGTGCTGTTGCTGCTTATGATGATGACGATGACGTATAATAACTGATTCTGACAGCTGATGATGAGAGAGAGAGAGAGAGAGAGAGAGAGAGAGAGAGAGAGAGAGAGAGAGAGAGAGAGAGAGAGAGAGAGAGAGAGAGAGAGAGAGACAGAGACAGAGAGAGATTTAAAGGAACAAAGAGTTGGCAGCCGGTAGGGCAACATAACCATAGAGATAGATTAAGATTGACATATATGATTACAACCAGACAACCACAAAAGACAGACGCAAAGCTGACATCACACCTCGCAACAGAGTACAAAAGTGAAGGAAAAGCAAAGAAACAGAAGAGACGACCCGGCTTATGAAGAGCTATGTGCAAGATTAAACACGAAAATTATTGGATACTGAGGCAACAGAGGAGGAAATAAGACTGGGCATGACGGGAGATTATTATATCTAGTGACCAAAATGGTACACAAAAGGAAAAAAGGCAGTAGCAAGAGAGAGAGAGAGAGAGAGAGAGAGAGAGAGAGAGAGAGAGAGAGAGAGAGAGAGAGAGAGAGAGAGAGAGAGAGAGAGAGAGAGAGAGAGAGAGAGAGAGATAGCAAGAGAGAGAGAGAGAGAGAGAGAGAGAGAGAGAGAGAGAGAGAGAGAGAGAGAGAGAGAGAGAGAGAGCAAGTTCCTGATCCAGCAAGGGACCCTCCTTGGCTAGCTGCAAGAACTGTGTCAAAACTGTCAG
>NC_091316.1:9119953-9144953 GCF_038502225.1 Cherax quadricarinatus
CGTACATTTGTCCGCTAATAATATTGACTGTTCACTGTTAGGATTGTGTTATTGTAATATAGGATAATTATCACAGTCTGCCAGTTGAGATAATGACAAAGTCCTTGATATTAGAAACACTGAAGGAGTGGGAAATGAATGATTTGGTAAACTACCAGGTGCAGCCTTCCATACCTCCGCACTCAAAAGGTCAGTTGGCATTTGTCCCTGATCAAGGAATGACAAGAGCTAGGTCGTTCTGTCTCCATCAACAAGGCCTCACACACAAAACATTTCTTACTCTATTATTTGTGAACTCTTGTTTCTGGCAGTAATATACAGTACAAACTTTACTGTTTTTAAATACACGATTAAAATAGCCCAGCGAAGCATAGTCTTCTCAGAGACTTAGCACTAGCCAGCTAGTTGTCTAGCGGCTCCATTAAACACCTTACATCTTCAGAATCACATTACGTCTTTCTGAAGTTGGTTTCTGCACCTTGTCTGTTGAACAGTGCTGTTTCAGTCCTGTTGGAGATTTTATCTGTGCTCTGTTATTTTTGGCTTAGTTTCCTGACAGATAAGTTGTATGTGGAGTTAGAAAATGCACACTGGTTGTTGGTTTACTGTATTTATATGATTGTCTCCGTCATTCATCGTGTATGACTTTCTAGTACATTTTCACATGTATGGGTTTATGGAGTTGCGGAGTATAAATGATATTTACTTTCGATTGTACAGAGATTCTTACTAGCGAAAAGCAATGATTTTCCCTAGACTTGATAATTATCTTTTATGACTTTAAGCTATGAGATGTTTGCCTACAGACCCCGTTTTCCAAGCAAAGGCATACATGTCTCATAATTACTTAAACACTGAAATACAAGTCAACCTCACCTTTTCTTTCCCTGAGCATGCTCCGTTAACAAATTAGAAATTAGTACTTTCGAGTTTGACAGGTAAGCTACTTTTGAAGCAGTTTGTTAAGTTTAAGACCTATCGAGTGCAGAAGGGCCATTAAAGCCACAATTCTGCTATATACTAATAAAGGACAAATTAATACCCAAAACAGGAAATAAATATGCTCTCTGTACATATATTCAGTGTATATACCTGTTCTCTGTATATACAAAACTGTGTTAACATAGATGCTGAATTTCGTTGGTGCAGGCAGCGCACTGACAAGAGATATAACCCTTCTATAAAAGAGTTATATCAATTAAAATTTTCCTCGAAGCTGATATACACTTTTAAACTCAATTTTAGCTTTGAAACAGATGTCAAGATTCATGAGAACAATAACAAAATTGTTTGGGTGGAGCTGTTTGAGCGACTGGGTTGGCAAGAGGTATGCCAGGCCCACCACGATCTTGGCAGAGTCGGCCCCCAACTGACGCACCGCCACCTGTGAAAGCAGCTATGATGCCACCTGTTTGACCACTTATGACCCCGGTTCTGAGGCAACTCGTGACCTTGCCTGCAATACTGACTATGTCCACGTTTCTAAGTTTCTGACCACATGTTTAACCTGGGATGGGCAGAGAAATGCCTGGCCTACCTTGATCTTGGCAGATTCGGCCCCTCACCATCACTGAGATGAACTATGATGTACCTGTCTGGCCACTAATGACCCCGTGACTTTGTAATACTATGACCAACTCACTAACCCCAGCTCTAGCCACTTATTATCCAGTCTATTAAGCAGCCTGTCACCTGGTACACCCAATATCATTAGAGCTGTATCCACCTTTGTTTCATATTGATCCTTTGTAATCAATTGCTGTCCTATTATAACTATATTTTTTACAGTATAGTCGATTTTCTTACAACTGTAGAGTGCTTCAGTCATTAGCTACAATCATACCCTATCCTTCAGTTATTAACCACAATCATAAATTAAGACATAAAATCGTATTAATGACTCTTCAGGTAACATTGCCCACAAGGTACACGTGACACAAACACCATGTTCAGGCTCAGGAATATTTCTCGCACTTGTTTGGATGCTCCTCCTGCATAGGTACGGTTGTCCAATAAATTATGCCTCAAATTTCAAATTCTTTGACTCCCAACTGCTAGGCACTCTAGGCAGTGTGACACTGGTTTTAACAGTCCCCCCATAACAAAAAAATATTATCCCCTATAACTAGTTTCCACCGTTATCGTTGCATCCGTCATCGCCTAGTCACGAGTGGAAACCACTGGTTGCGACAAGGCAACCCAGGGGTCGCTCTGCCATGGCCTACCTAAAGAGGCCAACGATTATCACATTTGCATCTATATTAGCAGACACTACCGTCTATAGTAGTTCATGCCAGAAGTTGCTTCTTCTGCCCATTCATATGGTCAACAGCACCACTGAACGGGTCATGTGACAAAGTTACCTATCCTCCAATTTAATCGTACTGTATGTCCGATGCTACCAGACAAAATACATCCGCTTATGTTAATTCGTTATTAACAGCTAAATATACATACATATAGATTAATTAATTGTAACTTAATCCAATCTACAATAAAAATAATAAATCTTCAGTTGTGCAGAAATCAAGGAACGATTGCGAAAGCTCGCATCGTATGTGAGAACTTTTTATTGTATATAAAAAGTTCTCCGAGATGACGTCGAGTGAGATAGTGCAACATGAGACTTACAAGTAACTAATACACTCACGGGGAAGCACTGAACACGTAGGGCTCGAGCACCACCTGGGGAATGGGAGGTAATCAGATTTGATCCTAGAGAAAGGAGGGTAGTTCCAATTTCTTGGATCAGGAGTCCTGCACCAGCATCAAGACACCCAACCTTTGAAGGGCTTAACAAGTATTCTTCTTTACTTATATTGTCTCTTAGACAATAAAAGTAAGGAATAATATTACAATATTACATATTATATTGTCTCTTAGACAATATAAGAAAGGAATAAAACCCGGGTGAATGAGCTCAACAGTGAACCAGTGTTGACCTCATTCACCCGGGGCATGTGGTTCACTGCACCAACACTCAAAGTATGCATATCCCAGTTATCACTGTCTTTATCAACACTACTCTATGATACACACTATCTCTGCACGTCCCTGTGATAAATATACAACCCACATGAATAATCTGAGTGGAGCAGAGTCCAAATAGTAATATTTTGTGAAAGATAAATAGATAATATAAATAATATAGTAATACCGATAAGAATAATCAGTGTTGAAGAAAATGCAGAAGTTGCAGAATACGCTTCTATTGAGATAATGTTTCGCTCTTCCATAGTTTAATGTGACTTAATAAAGTTCTGACAGAGCAAAAACGTTGTCGTAATAAAAGATTCTTCTGTAACCTGTGTCCTTTTTTACAATATTTGCCATTACGATCCAGTATGAGATATCAAGAGCACTAATCTGATCCCAAAAATACTAATTATATATGATTTGATAAACTGGAATATTAGAGTAGAGATACCTTCCGGATCCACCGTAGTGAGATATTCTGAGACAGCAGAACGAGGATTCTTTTCGTATTTTCAACAATGCGATAAATTACATTTTTTATTTTGCCACCGAAGTGGCTAGTTTATCGTTCACCTTATATTCAGAAAGCAGTTACGCTACCTTCAGAATATCTCACTACGATGGATCCAGAAGGGTATCTCCGCTCTCATATCCCATTACATCTCATAATACAAACATATACGAAATCCATTACATCTCATAATACAAACATACGAAATAATGTTAAAAACATCCCTTTCCGTCCTCCTCACTCCCTTTACCTCATTTAACTGTCCGTCTGTCTCTGTCTCTCTCTCTAGCAACGTCGGAGAAACTTTTTTTTTTTTTTTTTTACAAATGAAGGTAAGCCTACCTATATGAAAAAGAAAATCCTCCTCAGGGTGCGGAGTGTGATTAACATTATTTTTTATTTGTAGAATTTTATTTTATGTCTCGTTAAACCTGTGTGGATCATTCAGCTCAAAGAAGAGTGAAGAGATAATTCTCTGTCCGCTGAATTAACACCAAGATAATCATTACCCCCCTTCCCCAGTAACCTTGTAAGAGTGGTGAACTGAACCATACCCCCGGCCGGGATTGAACCCGCGGTCATAGAGTCTCAAAACTCCAGCCCGTCGCGTTAGCCACTAGACCAACTAGCCACAATATTGTGGCTAGCTGGTCTAGTGGCTAACGCGACGGGCTGGAGTTTTGAGACTCTATGACCGCGGGTTCAATCCCGGCCGGGGGTATGGTTTATTTGCAATCGTGTCATTACGATTTCTTAAGTCGTGGTGAACTGATTCTGAAGAATGACTCTTGATCCAAAGACTTACATCTGTCAAATTTTGAAGGCAGACAATACCATAAAGTAAACCATACCACGGGTGGGGATAGAACCCGCGATCAGTCTCAAAACTCCAGACCGGGGTATGGTTTGTTTGCAATCGTGTCATTACGATTTCATGAGTCATATTAACCGTAAAGTAGATGAATAAGACACATGTTCAGCCTACAGAGGCTGACAGACTGATCACGACACTATTGCTTCTACTGACCTTCCCCTCACAGTGTTACATTCGCCTGTATTCGACTGAGAAAGCCTGTTGTGCAGGCCAAACGTCTCGACAAAAACGATACCCAAATGTTGCAGAAAACGGCAGGTCCTATTCATGGATTTACTTCTACCCTCCCTTCCCCGAGCGCTCTATGACCCCAAGTATATATATAAAAATAATAACCCACTGTAACTGTAAGTGTCATTGCTTACAATTACAATAGTTGTATCATTATATAATGATGGAATGGAGGCTATTATTGCAATATTAACTGCAAAGCGCTAAGCCCGTAGGTGTCACCTAGAGCCTGGGGAATAGGAGGTGACAAGGTCTGTTCGAAGAAAGGGAAGGGCTGCTCTAATTCCTTTCAACAAAAGCCCTTCGCCAGCAACAAGGAGCCTCTTTTGAAGTAAAAATGAGACCATTAATATCCAAAGCCTTTTAACTTAGCAAGTATTAGTAATAGCAGCAGCACGACTACCACCACATGTAGTAAGAGCAGCGGCACCAGTTGTTGTAAGAGCAGCGGCACCAGTTGTTGTAAGAGCAGCGGCACCAGTTGTTGTAAGAGCAGCGGTACCAGTTGTAGTAACAGCAGCAGCACCAGTTGTAGTAAGAGCAGCGGCACCAGTTGTAGTAAGAGCAGCGGCACCAGTTGTAGTAAGAGCAGCGGCACCAGTTGTTGTAAGAGCAGCAGCAGCAACACCGGTGCTAAGGAAGATGAGAACCTACTGTTTTCCTGTCTTCAGAGAGTGGAGGGAAGGGAAAATGCATTCTGGTTTACTATCTTCAGGTAGATTGGGATATATATATATATATATATATATATATATATATATATATATATATATATATATATATATATATATATATATATATATATATATATATATTATATATATATATATATATATATATATATATATTATATATATATATATATATATATATATATATATATATATATATATATATATATATATATATATATATATATATATATATATATATATATATAAAATGTCGTGCCGAATAAGTAAAACTTGCAACTCTGACTTGTAATAAAGTTGGTAGAATTACCGACAATATGTAAAGTAAAAGGACACAAGTGCAACTAATGTGACATTTATTGTGGCAACGTTTCGCTCTCCAGGAGCGAAATTCCACCAATCATCTCATGAAATTCAGAGACGCCCAATTAGTGATCAAAGAAACTAATTTCCGCAGACGCAAGTGCCTCGAATCAGCACTCATCGCTGTTTCGAATACAATTAAACAAAACAACGGCAGCTTCACCATCTCCGAAGTCTTAGCAAGAATCCTCCTGAAAACAGTAAACCCTGCCATCACATAGTCTCTCCTGTTATACTACACAAAGCACAGAGAGTGAACACTGAAACAACCTGCCTCATTCCAGTTTATATCTGTCCAACCTATATTTTTATGTTACCCAAGTAATAGCTTTTATATCCTTTTACTCATGTACGAATTAATTGCTCTACCATATTGTATTACTTTTGTCACTACTACTACTACTACTACCACTAGTGAACATCGAAATGGTACCTCACTAGTATTCACCTCACTCTGAGCCTTTATATACCCTCTGTGTCCATGTATTGTTTGTAATGGATTGACAAAGCTCCTGGAGAGCGAAACGTTGCCACAATAAATGTCACATTAGTAACTCTGACTTAAATAGCAACGCTATTCTTGCCGAATAAGGCAAGGGAAAATTTATATATGCAATAATTTCGCAAAAAAAATCACTCTCAACCTATCGAAAATTTTTTTATTTCATTGTGTATGTTTATTATTAATTTAAATTACTGTAAACTTATATAAAATATATTTAGTTGGATTACGCTAAATTAAATTGCTCTTGTTATAATAAGGTTAGGTTTCCTAAGGTTCTCTTGGTACAAGATTATAAATGTTTATACACTGTATTAACGTAAATGAAAAAAATTTAGAAAGGACTTAATTTTAAATGAGTTCTTGCTAACTGACCAGTTTAACTATTCGCCACGACATACACACAC
The DNA here is from genome assembly GCF_038502225.1 of Cherax quadricarinatus. Classification (NCBI taxonomy): domain Eukaryota; kingdom Metazoa; phylum Arthropoda; class Malacostraca; order Decapoda; family Parastacidae; genus Cherax; species Cherax quadricarinatus. The sequence continues at coordinate 9,126,510 of NC_091316.1, forward strand.
ACACACACACATACACACGTACGCACGCGCGTGCGGGCCGTAAGGTCTTCTCTAGTCTCATGTATTCAACACCACCAGACCCTTTCCCACACCAAATTAACCCACGTACTTAATATTACTGATAAACCCACTTGCATCCACGTACTCAACACCTTCAACCCCCCTCCTTTAACCTGCACCATATATAAAATGTACAATGTACTATGTAAAATTCGGTGTGCATGCATTTCTATTCTTAAATTAAATAAGACTATTTAGTATTATTTAAAAGGTTCTCCAAGGAGTTGGAATCAACCCAAACCTCACATTAGTTTATAGCCTGTAAAAGTACTCACTGTCCTCGCACTCAAGTCACTTCTATTTAGTTCAACACAGTTTGCTAAAACATTAGCCTGATCCTTGTTGATTGATAATGAGATTATTATTATTATTATTATTATTATTAAACATCACCTTCAAAGCGTTCGTTTATAACTTGGGAACGCCTCATCAGACTGGCTTCAAATTTTCAGCGGTGGTGTCCCGTAAACAGGGAAAGATTCACGCAACTAGTGGCAAGTCACTGTTATACAGACCAGTCAATTTTATACAAACTATTCTTGATCTTCGTTTCTATGCAATAATTTGAGACCTGCCTCTTCTGACAGGTTTCAAACTTTCAAGACTGGTGTTTCCTACTTAGCAGAAGGTTGAAACTGTTATTGGAATGTGTGATAATTTTTCGTTAAATACCTAGAATATGTCTCTTTTTGTCTAGTTTTGCTTACATACCTGGTATCCTAAACCTTTAAGATTCAGGATGTGTATATGAAAATTTGTCAATTCACTAACATAGTCAATAAAATTTGAACTGCTGGAATTCTTGCAGTAGCTAGAGAATGCCTCTTCTGGTCGGCCTTAAACTCTTAATGCCGACATGCTTTTCTCGCAAAGAAGCTTTACACTGATTTTGGGTTGTGTACGTTCTAATTTGCCAATTTTATTAAATAAATCAGTTGCGAGAAATACTTCATTGTTTAACAAAACTTGAGAAAACGTTCATGCAGCTACAAATTTAAAATGTTGATGTATTTTGGGACATACGATCTCTGTGCTGTAACTAGAGCATGCCTCTTCTGATTAGCTTGAAACTTTCAAAGCTGACGTAACTTGGTGCAAAGTTCGAATTGGTTTTGGTCGAGTAGATACAAATTTCTTTTCGATAACCTGCGAATGCCTCTTCTGATTGTTTCAAATCTTTACTGATGATATTTTACTGTATAAGAAACTAATACCGCACTCTATAAGATTCCTTCTGCCTGCGTTGAGGGAGAGCGAGGCCGAGCTAGCAAAACGCAGCTATTATTATTATTATTATTATTATTATTATTATTGCTGTATGATTAATATTATTATTATATTCATGGAGAAGCATTAAAACCATAAGGGTCATACAGCGAGTGGAAAACGGAGGTATAATCAGACGTGATCTAGGAAGGGGAGCGTAGCTTCAGCAAGTTGGAGCAAGAACCTTCCACAGGAATCTAGGCTCCCTTCTTGAAAGGATAGGTAACATGGCCATAACAACCTGGCTGATTTGGTACCTTTATCAAAACTGATCTGCTTCCTCTTGTAATCTTCACTATGTATAATACCCAGGTCCTGCTTACGCTATAAAACTGCGTAATAATAACAGGAAAAGGAAAGTAATAGATGATAAAATGTTCTATTGTAACTTTAACTGGGTTTATAAAAAAAAGGATCTCTTCTTCTTCCTTAGTGACAATAACTGTTGTGATCTATTTAGCACACTTGGCATCATAAACAACTCAGACCATGAAGCAGTCTCAGAGTGAGAGAGAAAGAGAGAGAGAGAGAGAGAGAGAGAGAGAGAGAGAGAGAGAGAGAGAGAGAGAGAGAGAGAGAGAGAGAGAGAGAGAGAGAGAGAGAGACTATAAATAAAATAGTTCATAATTTAGAAGAGGGTAAATGTAATCCACATCCACCATAAGAAGGGTCATACTCGTACATTGGCACCGGTGTAAATCACTGGCAAAAAGGAACATCCTTCCTCTTTTGCTTTTCTAACATTATAGACTGAAAATGTCTCTCTGCAGCTGATCTCTCCACTATGTGACATCAGTCACTGGATGAGTCCAAGAACTGCTCTTCGGCTACTCTGGACACAGCGGGTGCTTTTGGCACCCGGATTTCTTGGCAAAGTTACAAACACAATAATCCCTGGCTTTGTTTTCCACCTTCTTAGTGATTATCTTCAAGGTCAGTCTCTCGGGATTGTGTTCAGAGGAGTGAAATTTGACAACAGGCGTACCACAAGAGTGTTCGTTCCTTGTTACAAAAATGTCGTCTTTCATGCACTATCCTCTGACAATGTATGTTGTGGCTTCGTTTATATATGGGATGGCTTAGCGCTTCTTTTTGATTATAATAATAATAATTATATATGGGAGTGGAGGTTGTCTTCACATCGTATGACGTCATCTATAATTTAAAAAAAAGGGGTGATCGGAAAGCCAGTGAAAAGTCTCGGTCACATGACAACAGTACTACAATGAGTAGGGTTATCATTTAACAAAAACTCATGTCAGGAGAAGTTTTCATATTTCTCCTGGTAAACAAAATACCACCTTCATCCTCCAGGAGACCCAGCCTGGGACCGGGCAGCGGGGGCACTGACCCCCCCAGAAACGTCCTTCAGTATCAGGTATCCACTAGTCCTACAGTGACGCAGATTACTGCACACTAAGTTCTACGTAGACTGAGAGAAGCTAGTGGGCTCACTATCCGGATGACAGGATAAGTTTACTACTAAGAAAACCCAGAGGGGTGGGTGGATTGCATTTTCTTGGACTGCAAGAAGGCGTTTGACACAGTTCCACACAAGAGATTGGTGCAAAAACTGGAGGACCAAGCAGGGATAACAGGGAAGGCACTACAATGGATCAGGGAATACTTGTCAGGAAGACAGCAGCGAGTCATGGTACGTGGCGAGGTGTCAGAGTGGGCACCTGTGACCAGCGGGGTCCCGCAGGGGTCAGTCCTAGGACCAGTGCTGTTTCTGGTATTTGTGAACGACATGACGGAAGGAATAGACTCTGAGGTGTCCCTGTTTGCAGATGACGTGAAGTTGATGAGAAGAATTCACTCGATCGAAGACCAGGCAGAACTACAAAGGGATCTGGACAGGCTGCAGACCTGGTCTAGCAATTGGCTCCTGGAGTTCAATCCCACCAAGTGCAAAGTCATGAAGATTGGGGAAGGGCAAAGAAGGCCGCAGACGGAGTACAGTCTAGGGGGTCAGAGACTACAAACCTCACTCAAGGAAAAAGATCTTGGGGTGAGTATAACACCAGGCACATCTCCTGAAGCGCACATCAACCAAATAACTGCTGCAGCATATGGGCGCCTAGCAAACCTCAGAACAGCATTCCGACATCTTAATAAGGAATCATTCAGGACCCTGTACACCGTGTACGTTAGGCCCATATTGGAGTATGCGGCACCAGTTTGGAACCCACACCTAGCCAAGCACGTGAAGAAACTAGAGAAAGTGCAAAGGTTTGCAACAAGACTAGTCCCAGAGCTAAGAGGTATGTCCTACGAGGAGAGGTTAAGGGAAATCAACCTGACGACACTGGAGGACAGGAGAGATAGGGGGGACATGATAACGACATACAAAATACAGAGAGGAATTGACAAGGTGGACAAAGACAGGATGTTCCAGAGATTGGACACAGTAACAAGGGGACACAGTTGGAAGCTGAAGACACAGATGAATCACAGGGATGTTAGGAAGTATTTCTTCAGCCACAGAGTAGTCAGTAAGTGGAATAGTTTGGGAAGCGATGTAGTGGAGGCAGGATCCATACATAGCTTTAAGCAGAGGTATGATAAAGCTCACGGCTCAGGGAGAGTGACCTAGTAGCGATCAGTGAAGAGGCGGGGCCAGGAGCTCGGACTCGACCCCCGCAACCTCAACTAGGTGAGTACAACTAGGTGAGTACGGTGGTATAAAGAGCAGGATATTACTAGTGATAATAATACTCTTAGGGTGTGCTAAGCCAGCTACTGCTTTATTGTAATAAAATGTAAAATAAGATGTTTATAGTAAAAAAAAGTGCTCCATAATTATATAAATGTCATCAATCTGTGAGCGATTTTAGGGAGTGAAGTCACGGCGTGACTACTGTAGTAATGTGATTGTTGTGTAACCGTCTTTAGGGATTTATTATTATTATAATCAAAGGGAAGCGCTAAACCCGGAGGATTATACAGCGCCTGGGAGGGATGTGGAAGGCATTCAGGCTTAATTCGAGGAACTGGAGCACAGATCCAGTTCCCTAAATCAAGAGCCCCTCACCAACATCAAGGAACCTTCCTTGAGGGGCCGTGTTTAGGGAGAGTAAGAACATGGCATCCAGGTGGTTGCAGATAAGTAGTGTGTGGTATATTTTGTTTTAATGTTCAGGCCCCAAGTTGTGTTTAGGTTTTGCTTTATGTTCAACTGAACCCTGGGAAGTGCCTGGCCTGTTTTTTTTTTTCTGTGGGCCTATGTGAGGTGTGGAGAGTACAGAAATAATAGCATTTTTACCAGCAGGCTGGAAGCCGGCAGGGATGAATGGCGATCCATGGGCGTCATTATTAACGTTTAATTTTCCTATGGCCTATGACTCTTGTGGGTTTAGCACTTAGTTTTGATAGTAATAATAATAATAATAATAATAATAATAATAATAATAATGATAATAATAATATGGCCTAACTATGATCATCTTGTAAAGGTCTATGGTGTACTGTATTTTTGAAATGGTGTTGTATATATTGTTTTGTATGAGTTTATTTTTCTGAAGGTGAGTTTATCTGTCCTTCCTGTAAATGAAACCTTCGTAAACTACACATTTTGTTTAGTTCATGAAGCATTAGGGGCATAGGGTGGTTTATCTTTTAATAACTTTATATACACACTCCTAGACAAGGTAGTATTTTACCCCCCTTCCTTTTCTTACTTCCATGAAACCTCGTAACAGGGGTGATTATGAGTATTATTATATTCGTCGGAAATCACTCGACCCATAAGAGTTATACAGAGCTTGGGGGAATGGCGAGTAATCGTGTTTTCTTGAGGTAGTGATAGGTACCTCAAAGATCTCTTCCCCATCAAGGCATCCTTCTTAAACTGTAATTGAGGTGCAATGTAACTCTATAAGGACTATATATAAATAACCCGCACATACGAGAATGAAACCTATGACGATGTTTCAGTTCGACTTAGACCATTAACTAGTCACACAGAAGCGTGAAAGGAAGGTACCCAATATACATACGAAAGGGAGGCGGGGCCTGGAGAGCGAGAGGAGGTAGTGTATATCAGTGGTACATAATACCAAGATGATGAATTAGACACCTATGCAACATCTAGGTTTCTTTCCGTAGACGTTTCGCCAACCAGTGGCTTTATCAATACAATACAGAAGACTGAAGAGGTAGAAGACGAGGCAATCAATCCCTTAATCTTGAGAAATGTACATTTCTCAAGATTGATGGACTGAACACATCGACTCTAGGCCGAGGGACTGATTACCCAAAACTCCCCCTCCTCTTCCATCGTTCTTCTCTGCATTGGACTGAAGAAGCCACTGGCTGGCGAAACGTTTCCAAAATAAAGATTACCCAATATTGCATAAACGTCTCATTCTTCTACTTGTGTAGCATTCCAGTCACGGTACTGTTCCTTTTTATTCCTTCTGCAGTGACCAGGTAGAACCATGTGCTGATCCTTGCAAGAAAGGTATACTAACCCCTCCCCCCAGGATCAGACTGATTAAATCAACTACTACTAGGTAAACAAAGGCGTGAGGTGTAAAGAAACATGCCAAACATCTTTACATTCCCCAGGATCGAACCCGAGGCCTTTGGTTGTGTTAGAGTTTTGCCATATCTCAACAACAGTTGCTCCAAAACCATACGAAACACTTGCTCAGTTACATGGCCTGCCAACAACACAGTTTTTCGACTTATACATTTTATTATTATTATTATTATTATTATTATTATTATTATTATTATTATTATATTATTATTATTATTATTATATATGATGTGATGATGACGATGGTTGTGGTGATGGTGATGACGATGAAGGTGGTGGTGGTGATGGTGGTGGTGACGATAGTTGTGATGAAGATGGTGATTAATAATTTTGATGATGATGGTGGTGGCGATGATGACGATGGTAGTGGTGATGATGATGACGATGGTAGTGGTGATGATGATGACGATGAAGGTGGTGTTCAGATAATGATGTTGGTAGTGATGGTGATGATGATGATGATGATCCACGGAAGTGATACAGTACCTGTCTAACTTTCGCACTGAGCAGAGGACCGGGTCAGGAATCTTGGCTGCACCTGTTATTTCAGCAGAGCCTTCAGAACCATCCTTACTGTTATGTGGAAGGCCAGTGTTTTCAAGGTTCCTCCCGTGTCTCACCTCGTACTCAGATTCTTATGTCAGTTATTTACTCATATAAGTAGGAATTTCAACATACATATATAAACTGGCAAGTTATTTACATATTTCTTCTTCCAGACGAACGTAGTAAACGTATCTGCTGCTTCTCAAGAACGATTTACACCTTACTTTCTACTGTTCCGCTTGTATTCCACAAACCGTTTTTCGTTAATTAACAATAATCTAACTAACCAAACTTAGCTGAACCTATACAACATTTGTACAGAAATCAGAAGAAAAATATGAATAAGCATCAACGGTCAAATTATGATATAATGATTACATGAATTATGTCTGGAAAACACCCTGTACTTTATAGTTTGACTTATATCGTGTGTATACATGCTGAAATTCCTACTTGCGTGTCCAACTAATTTATGAATCTTCGGACGGGCTGCGTAGCTTAACTTTGTTCACAACCTGAAGAACTATTATATCACAAGATGTGCAGTCATGGTATTTTCACTCTGGCATTACGTTTCTCGGTGTCAACATTCTTAATAGCATTCCTTCCTCGGCAGACTCACATTAGCAACACTCGAGAACGTCACTCAAAGGATCAACTGAAAGTTATACCTCACAACTTTATACTCTACCCTTGATGATTTTCTGTGAGGAAAAAGGGTGGGTACCTTGGTGCTGTTGAATGACTTTTGATCCAAGGAATAGGCCCTACCCTCCCTTTCCTCGGATCAATCCTGATTATCTCCCGCTCCTCAATCCCTGCATGACCTTTACGGATTTAGTGCTTCTTCGTGAATCATAATATAATAATAATAATAATAATAAATCTACCCTACCTTCGGGTCATACCACGCCAAAATTTAATGAATGAGATCATATTTTAGTTGTTTAAGAAAGACTATACACTTCGTCCACGGACTGCTTGGGAGAGAGTAGTCTCCCACGTACAGTCTATGAAGTCTTTTGCCCCTACATCAGGTAAGCTGACGTAGTTTTTGGGATGAGGCGAAAAGAAGGATGTTTGGACATAAGCTTAGGAAGGATATAAACTCTTAAAATGCTAGTGTTTGGTGGATGGAGGGTCGAGCCTCTGCCATTCAAAAATAATAATTATTTTTAAACACTAAAAAAGAATATGTGAGAACGAAACAACTTCAATAGCAAACCAACCAGCATTTACAAACACATTCCTCTTCCTGACCACGATGAGGATAAAGAAATACTTCCTCATATCCCTGTGACTCGTCCGTGTCTTTAACTTCCAGCTATGCCCCCGAGTACCTATTTACAACCTCTCAAACAACCTATTTCTCTGTACCCTATCAATTCCTCTGAGTATTTTGTATGTTATTATGTCTTCCATTGTTCCTCACTCCTCCAATATCATTAGATTTAATTGGGTTAGCTTCTTCTCGTAGCTCCTTCCTGTTAGCCCTGGAACTAACCTCGCTCCATTCCTCTGCACCTTTTCCAGTTTCTTGATGTGCTTTCTAGGTATGGGTTCCATGCTGTTGGGCTTGATATACGTTGTATAACAGTGTTAGTTAGTTAGTTACCATTTTGTCCTAGGCACATGTCGATTAGACACTAGGCCTGTTGTATGTGTGTGTGTGTGTGTGTGTGTGTGTACTCACCTAATTGTACTCACCTAATTGTGGTTGCAGGGGTCGAGACTCAGCTCCTGGCCCCGCCTCTTCACTGATCGCTACTGGATCCTCTCTCTCTCTGCTTCCTGAGCTTTGTCATACCTCTTCTTAAAACTATGTATGGTTCCTGCCTCCACTACTTCACTTGCTAGGCTATTCCACTTAGTGACAACTCTATGACTGAAGAAATACTTCCTAACGTCCCTGTGACTCGTCTGAGTCTTCAGCTTCCAGTTGTGACCCCTTGTCCCTGTGTCCCCTCTCTGGAACATCCTATCTCTGTCCACCTTGTCTATTCCCCGCAGTATCTTGTATGTCGTTATCATGTCTCCCCTGACCCTTCTGTCCTCCAGTGTCGTCAGTCCGATTTCCCTTAACCTTTCCTCGTACGACATTCCCTTGAGCTCTGGGACTAGCCTTGTTGCAAACCTTTGTACTTTCTCTAACTTCTTGACGTGCTTGACCAGGTGTGGGTTCCAGACTGGTGCTGCATACTCCAGTATGGGCCTAACGTACACAGTGTACAGTGTCTTGAACGATTCCTTATTAAGGTATCGGAACGCTATTCTCAGGTTTGCCAGGCGCCCGTATGCTGCAGCGGTTATTTGGTTGATGGGTGCCTCCGGTGATGTGCTCGGTGTTATGGTCACCCCAAGGTCTTTCTCCCTGAGTGAGGTCTGTAGTCTTTGTCCACCTAGCCTATACTCTGTCTGCGGTCTTCTTTGCCCCTCCCCAATCTTCATGACTTTGCATTTGGCTGGATTGAATTCAAGAAGCCAGTTGCTGGACCACATGTCCAGCCTGTCCAGGTCTCTTTGCAGTCCTGCCTCATCCTCGTCCGATTTAATTCTTCTCATCAACTTCACGTCATCTGCGAACAGGGACACTTCAGAGTCTATTCCTTCCATCATGTCGTTCACATATATCAAAAATAGCACTGGTCCTAGAACTGACCCCTGTGGGACCCCGCTCGTAACAGGCGCCCACTGTGATACCTCTTCACGTACCATGACTCGTTGCTGCCTCCCTGTCAGGTATTCTCTTATCCATTGCAGTGCCCTCCCTTTTACGTGCGCCTGATCCTCCAGCTTCTGCACTAATCTCTTGTGGGGAACTGTGTCAAAGGCCTTCCTGCAGTCTAGGAAAACGCAATCTACCCACCCCTCTCTCGTGTCTTACTTCTGTTACCTTGTCATAAAACTCCAGGAGGTTTGTGATAAAAGATTTGCCTTCCATGAACCCATGCTGGTTTTCATTTACAATCTTGTTCCTTTCCAGGTGTTCGACCACTCTCCTCCTGATAATCTTCTCCATGACTTTGCACACAATACATGTCAGAGACACAGGTCTGTAGTTTAGTGCCTCGTTTCTGTTTCTGTGTGTGTGTGTGTGTGTGTGTGTGTGTGTGTGTGTGTGTGTGTGTGTGTGTGTGTGTGTGTGTGTGTGTGTGTGTGTGTGTGTGTATGTGTGTGTGATGTGTGTGTGATGTGTGTGTGATGTGTGTGTGATGTGTGTGTGTGTGCTGTGTGTGATGTGTGTGTGTGTGGTGTGTGTGATGTGTGTGTGTGTGTGATGTGTGTGTGTGTGTGATGTGTGTGTGTGTGTGATGTGTGTGTGTGTGATGTGTGTGTGTGTGTGATGTGTGTGTGTGTGTGATATGTGTGTGTGTGATGTGTGTGTGTGTGTGATGTGTGTGTGATGTGTGTGTGTGTGATGTGTGTGTGTGATGTGTGTGTGTGATGTGCGTGTGTGATGTGTGTGTGATGTGTGTGTGATGTGTGTGTGTTATGTGTGTGTGTTGTGTGTGTTATGTGTGTGTGTTATGTGTGTGTATGTGTGTGTGTTATGTATGTGTGTTATGTGTGTGTTATGTGTGTGTGTGATGTGCGTGTGTGATGTGTGTGTGTGATGTGTGTGTGTGAGTGTGATGTGTGTGTGTTATGTGTGTGTGTGAGTGTGATGTGCGTGTGTGATGTGTGTGTGTGATGTGTGTGTGTGATGTGTGTGTGTGATGTGTGTGTGTGATGTGTGTGTGTTATGTGTGTGTGTTGTGTGTGTTATGTGTGTGTGTTATGTGTGTGTGTTATGTATGTGTGTTATGTGTGTGTTATGTGTGTGTTATGTGTGTGTTATGTGTGTGTTATGTGTATGTGTGTGTGTGTGTGTGTGTGTGTGTGTGTGGTGTGTGTGTGTGTGTGGTGTGTGTGTGTGTGTGTGTGTGTGTACTCACCTAGTTGAGGTTGCGGGGGTCGAGTCCGAGCTCCTGGCCCCGCCTCTTCACTGATCGCTACTAGGTCACTCTCCCTGAACCGTGAGCTTTATCATACCTCTGCTTAAAGCTATGTATGGATCCTGCCTCCACATCGCTTCCCAAACTATTCCACTTACTGACTACTCTGTGGCTGAAGAAATACTTCCTAACATCCCTGTGATTCATGTGTTTCTTCAACTTCCAACTGTGTCCCCTTGTTACTGTGTCCAATCTCTGGAACATCCTGTCTTTGTACACCTTGTCAATTCCCCTCAGTATTTTGTATGCCGTTATCATGTCCCCCCTATCTCTCCTGTCCTCCAGTGTCGTCAGGTTGATTTCCCTTAACCTCTCCTCGTAGGACATACCTCTTAGCTCTGGGACTAGTCTTGTTGCAAACCTTTGCACTTTCTCTAGTTTCTTTACGTGCTTGGCTAGGAGTGTGTGTGTGTGTGTGTGTGTGTGTGTGTGTGTGTGTGTAATGATTAAAAACAGCTCTGCTGTCCTTCACCCTTAAGTAGGGAGAGTGGGGGAGGAAAGAATGGCTGAAAGTGGAAGGAAACAAAGGGGAGGGGGGAGAGTATAAAAACCCACACCGCATACTCGTTGACAGTATTAGCTACAAAACTTTACATGAAACAAGAATTCACTCTCACCTCGAGTATGGTCCATTCTCATGGATAATTTTCATTTTAATTCTGCTTTCAGTGCAAGGTAGACACCACGTAAAACACTTCATCTCGAACCTAGACTAATGGTTCGAATATTTCAGAAAGAGATTTTATCATTTATGCAACAGTTCTATATTCTCTATTTGACCTAACTTATGGATAAACGAGACAGCTATTATACTACAAGACGTGCGGCCGTCGATGCTTTATCAATGACAATGACATTCTTAAGTGTTTCAGTCCATTATGAAGTATTATTAGTTTAAAGAATAAAATTCACAATACTCTGTCTGGAACAATTAAGCATGTGTCAAGTGGGTTTTCGATAACGTGGATGGGTAAAAATACTCACGTAGGCTGATAGAATATATAATATATAACGGGAAGTATTGGAAGCACCAACAGCCGACCTGCCTCTCTCTGCCCCCTATCTTCGACTAACTCTCAAGTGCCTACGGGTGACGGGTGTTTGAAATCCTGCTATGGTCAGCAGCAATATGAATAATCAGTCAGTGATTCACGCAGACGGTTGGTAGTGAGTCATCTACTGGTACACTGGTTACTGGTAACTGGTTACTAGGAACTGGTACTACTACTGAGAGCTCGGCGACGCTAACGTATGTCGTCCCGACATACAACTAATACAAACTAGAGACGGCAGGTGTACGGCTTGGGCTGATTCTATACAATGTCAAAGTACACAACAATTGAACATTATAACATACATAAGTAGAATATTGGAATGGAAGCTTACGTAATTGAAACTGTAATGAAACTGTAACGCAATACAAGGTATAATATAGCACAACTCATCGAATGAAACTCAACGTTGGGATTACACAATAGAAGTGATAAAAAAAAAATTTGATCGATCGATCTGTATTCATGTGATCTACGGATTCTGAGGAAGGAATATATACAAAGAAAGAAGTGTTTAACAGAAAGGCAGATTCGGTGCACTCAAATCTAGACTGTTAACTCTCAGAATTCGGAGAGAACGTGAACACAAAAAAAAAATTCTTGAATACTGATAAGTTGATACTGTAATTATTCATCTATACAGGTTATTTACATTTAACCCCAACTCTGCTAGGGTGAGATTGATATATGCAGAATGGGTGTCATCTCTGGGAGGATCAAACTCTGTTGCACTGGCTAACTCATGCTGTATTTGAGGCAAATCTGAATTGGTAGTTACAAATGATACTTGAGGATTTCTCAATACCTGTCGTGTACGTAGGGAATAACGACATTCAGGTTGATCGTCTGACTGAGTATCAGAGGTAGAGAGTACAGGATCAGGAGGATTGTCAGAGTCTGTCACATTAGTCTGGGTTGGAACATCATTATCATCACATACTAACTTCATATGATCTAAATGCGATTCTTTATACTGACCAGTACTAATTTCTCTAACCTTATACTTATTACCAGTGATATGTTCAACTACTCGATAAGGACCAACAAACTTTTGATCAAGCTTAGGCATTGCAGACGTTTTGTTAAAGTTAGTCAGCATAACTCTCGAACCTACTTTGATTTTGGATGGCTTTGCTCGAGTGTTTGCGACTCTTGTAAATTCTGCTGTTGATTTATGAAGTGTTTCACGGATTCTTCTAAAAACACTTTGAGCTAAGCTGGTACGAGTTGCTATGAAATCATCAGGGTTGTAATTTGGTTTCGGATTAGAATATAGCAACTCATAAGGCAAACGTTTATCTACACCATACAATGCATAATGTGGAGTGTCACCTATAGAAACATTGTAAGCAGAATTTATAGCACACTGCACATCAGGTATAACTTCATCCCAAGTTTCACTGTTGGGATTGATAGTGGCTCTCAAGACATCAAGTACTTTCTTATTGGTACGTTCCGCTAACCCATTGCTGGCAGGATGATGAGGAACAATGGTGGATTTAGAGATCTTGTACAAGGTACACAAATTTTCAAGAATCTCATTACAGAATTCACCTCCATTATCTGTTACTAGGGACTTAGGGGTGGTATGCCTGCAGATAATGCGTTCTTTAAACGCTTTAGCTACTGTCTCGGCAGTCTTATCTGCAATAGGAACTAACTCACAATATCTGGTGAAATGGTCTACCATAACACATAGATGTTTGTTGCCCTGGAGGGAACATTGGAAATTAGTTAACAGATCTAGCGCAACTCTTTCCCACGGTTCGCTAGTGGTTGGATACACTTGGATTGGATTAGGACCATTAGCATTACCTTTATGTTGCATGCAGACACTACATTTCTTAACATACTCAGAAATATCAGTTGCCATACGAGGCCAAAAGTATTTCAATCTGGCTTGTTTTACTGAACGATCCATACCAGGGTGCGCAACACCTGGTACATCGTGAACTAGCTGTAAGGCTACATTCACTAGTGACTGTGGAATTACTAACTGGTAAACTCTTCTGCTAGGAGTACCCAACTCGGCTGTTCGATACAGTAATTCTTGGTTCATGACAAAGTCACTGATGGGTGCTGGTGGCTTCACAGTCAGAATAAGATCTTCCTGGAGCAGGAATCGAATCACACCAGACCACATGGGATCTGTTCGTTGAGCATTCTTTACATCTTCAGCACTAAATGGAGGGTCTGCAGTTACTATACTAACATGTCGCGATAAGGCATCTGCGACTACATTTGACTTGCCAGGTAAGTGTTCAAAGGTGGGATTGAACTCTTGGATAGTCAAGGTCCATCTGGCTAACCTTCCAGTAGGTTGTTTGTTCTGGAATAAAGGTATCAGTGGAGCGTGGTCTGTCAAGACATGAACAGAGTACTGATAAATAATGTCTCGGAAGTGCTTTAAAGACCATACTATTGCTAAAGCTTCTTGCTCAGTTACTGTATAATTACGTTCAGCCTTCGTAAGGACTCGGCTAGCAAATGCAACTGCGTTGTACTTGCCATCAGTCTTCTGAGCTAGTACGGCACCTATGCCAATAGAACTAGCATCAGTTGTCAGATAGAAGGGCTTAGAAAAATCTGGAAATTTCAAAATTGGAGCAGATGTTAGCTTTTCTTTTAGAGTTTGGAATGCTCTTTCTTGACGGAAGGTCCAAACAAAAGGAGCATCTTTCTTAAGCAACTCAGTTAGAGGAGCAGCTATGGAAGAAAAATTGGCAATGAAAGATCTATAAAAACCTGCTAAGCCCACAAAGGATCTTACGGCATCAGCAGTTTTGGGAGTTGGAAAATTTAGTACTGCAGTTACTTTACTTTGGTCAGTCGTAACCCCTCTAGGAGTGACTACGTGACCAAGAAACTTAATTTCTGATCTGAAAAATTGACATTTAGACAGTTTGATCTTTAAATTGGCTTCTTCAAGCTTACCAAGTACTACATCAAGTCTTTTCAAGTGTGTATCCACGTCTTTAGACATGACGATTACGTCATCTAAGTACACCATAAGTGCATTACCTATGAGACCTCTAAAGATATTAGTCATGAGCCTTGAGAACGTGATAGGGGAGGATCGTAATCCAAACGCCATATGGAGGAAGTGATAATGACCTGTAGGAGTGGAGAATGCAGTTAGCTCTTGGCTGTCCTCGTGAAGAGGGACTTGCCAAAACCCTTGTAACAAGTCCAGGGTTGAAAAGACTTTGTTATCTCCGATGTTACGTAAAAGATCACCCAGTACAGGAAGTGGGAAGCGATCTGGAATAGTTTTCGCATTTAACTTCCTAAAGTCAATCACTGGGCGCCAAGTACCATCCTTCTTAGGTACTAGGATCAAGGGCGCATTCCAAGGTGAATTGCTAGGTGCAATAACTCCATCATCAAGCATTTGATTGATCAATTCTTCTGCGACAGCAACTTGTGAATGAGGCATTCTGTACGCAGGTATATAGATAGGTCTAGTACCAGGTTCAAGTGGAATACGATGGGACAATAAGTTCGTTATACCCATCTTCTCACCTGGTAAGGCAATGGCTTTACGACGTTTGTTCAACAGAGTCAACAAACGCTTGACTTCATCTGGGAAGTCAGTGGGAGCTATGTCTTTCTCCTCAACTGGTGGAACAGATTGATCCAGTGAAGTGGATGAGGTCTCCCCGGTAGAAATAGCACCGACCCACTGGTCAGGTGACAACTCATCCTCTACCTGAACAGGGTAAGGATAGTGAACAAGGTCAACAAGATTGGTATTTGCTCTGAGACGAACACTGTGACCAGAAGTGTTAGCTAGGAAGAAATGGATCTTACTATCTCTTACAACATGTAAGGATGGTTCAACAAATAGACCTTTTACTTTGCAGGAATCACTGTCAACTAGGACGTTATCACCATCTGGAACACTAGGAACAACAACAGACACTCTAGTGAGGGCACTAGCCGCGACAGAAACGTCTTTCTGCAGACGGCATGTGACATCAACAAGAGATGGCATTACTAGTTGCAAGTAATCGTTTTCCGACAAGGCGTCCCCTGTGGAGAAACTACTACTTGAACTAGCAGACATTGCAGGGATAGGCTCAGCACTCAAGGTAGTCAGAGCGTCCTCGGACACTTGAGGTAACTGGACACTATCTTGCAAGTCTGAAGTTGCAGGAACACAGACAGGAGTGACAGGATCATCAGTGCCTGACCGCTTGGGTACGCTGAAGTTGCAGGAACACAGACTGACAGGATCATCAGTGCCTGACCGCTTGGGTACGCTACTGGAAAATGCACTGGCCTGTAAGGACTTAATTCGAATGTCGTACTCTGCGGCAGTATGGCAGATCTCGGATCCAAGCTGGTAACCCCAAAATGGTACGATCAAGTCATCAATTTGGGCATGCCATCGATAAGGGTCGAGCACAATGCGTAAGTCTCGCATGGAAGCAAATCCCAGTAGAAGGTCACCAGGGAAAGTAATCTGGTCGACAACAAGGAAGGAAGCAGTGAAGTCTCTACCTTGGATAGAAAAAGTTAGGGAAGTCCGACCTCGGACACGCAGGTGAGAACCAGCTACTCCACTAAGGGAGGACACATGAGTCGGTTCTACGAGAAGGACATGTCGTAACTGCTTATCCCTAAACAAACTAGACCTGATAATATTGACTTGCGCACCAGAGTCCATGAACAAATGAACGGGCGCATTATGAACAGATGCTTGCACTATAGGGCCTATGGTTGCATTGGAAGTTATGTGCAAACAAAAAGGTGGATTGTCATCAGCAAAGATTTGTTCCACTTCATCCCCAAAATCATCTACGTCAGAGACATGTGAAGCAACATCATCAGCAGGATTGTCATTCTCGAGACTGCTTAAGGCTTCAAAGGAATTGTGAACGGGGATGGTGTACTCATTATCACCTACTGTCACCATGGGACGGTTTGACTGGGGCGCTCGAATTCCCCCGAATTGGAAGAATGAGCCTGGTTCTGGTTATTTTGAGAACCACGATGTCTGTTTCCTCTACGGGTTCTGCGGTTGGAACGGCCACGGAAAGACCTAGAGTACTGAAGGTTGTAGAGAGCATTGCACTCAGATGTGTCATGTCCATGTATTCTATGATAAGTACAGTAGGGAAGATCTGACTGGTACTCATCATCAGTACGACGCCTCTTAGGGTAACTATCAGGACAATTAATTGCAATATGGCCACGGAAACCACAGTTGTAACAAGTCCGCTGACTATGGTTACTGAATGTACTATGAATACTACGAGGTTTATAATGACTCTGTACACTGGTCCTTGGTGATCGCTGAGATGGTTGACGACCACGATTTGTCGCTGTGGCGCAAACAAGAGGTGGTGCAGACTGAGGCATAGGTGTGAAATTACTTTTGATACATGGGAAAGTACCCTGGGGGCACAAGGAACGTACATGATTTAGGGCTGTAAGGGGTTCCATCGTCACAGTTGGAGGATTAGCCTCATAAGCACACACGGAAGCAGGCGGCATTAGTTCTTTGATTGCTCCAAAAGCTGCTATTTTAGCAAACGATGCTGTGGATGGTTTATCCTCGTCAGGGACAAAAGCTGAGGACTGGACAGCATTGATAAATGATGATAAAAGTTTGTCTAATCTAACAGCAAATGCACTCAACGATTCATTAGTCATGGGTGTAGCATTCACAAGTTCCCGAAGAACGACATATGGATCAGCTGTTTTTACTGGTACGAGGAAAGAACGAATCAGTTCCTCATATTGTGACCACTTAGTAAGATTCCTGAAGTCTCGCATATCAAGGAGATCAACAACGTGAACAGCAGCAGGGGTGGCAAAGAAGTTGCACAAGAACAAATAAGGCAAAAATAATGAACAATAAAAATGATACAAAATGCTAAAATTAAAATAAAAGAGATGCAACTAATTCTGCAGAAGTAATAAAAAAAATGTCTAAGATACACTGCAAGAGGAAGGACAACTCAATGTAAAGGACTGCTGGACAAGATAAAAAAAATACATTGAAATTTACAAGTAAAAATATTATTGGAGACTGAATTAAAGCAAAATGAGCTGTCTGTACTCTTGCTAATAAAGAAATTAACTAATAAAATTGTAAATCAATGTAAAAAGTATAAAATAAAATCACGAAATTGTTTGCAAAGAGAGATAACTGGGAAATTTAAATATTTTCTAAGAATGCATAAACAAAATTAAAGTGTAATACAAAGACAACATGAGGAAAAATAATAAAATGAAAAACAAGACACTCAAACAATAATGAACTGAGAATAATAATGCATAAAAATAACAATAAAAGAAAATAATTCACTGCAGAACAAGTGCAACAAAATAATTCACTGCACAACAAGTATAACTTCATCCCAAGTTTCACTGTTGGGATTGATAGTGACTCTCAAGACATCAAGTACTTTCTTATTGGTACGTTCCGCTAACCCATTGCTGGCAGGATGATGAGGAACAATGGTGGATTTAGAGATCTTGTACAAGGTACACAAATTTTCAAGAATCTCATTACAGAATTCACCTCCATTATCTGTTACTAGGAACTGGTACTACTACTGAGATGTGTGTGTGTGTGTGTGTGTGTGTGTGTGTGTGTGTGTGTGTGTTAGTTACCATTTTGTGTGTGTGTGTGTGTGTGTGTGTGTGTGTACTCACCTAGTTGAGGTTGCAGGGGTCGAGTCCAAGCTCCTGGCCCCGCCTCTTCACTGGTCGCTACTAGGTCACTCTCCCTGAACCGTGAGCTTTATCATACCTCTGCTTAAAGCTATGTATGGATCCTTCCTCCACTACATCGCTTCCCAAACTATTCCACTTACTGACTACTCTGTGGCTGAAGAAATACTTCCTAACATCCCTGTGATTCATCTGTGTCTTCAACTTCCACCTGTGTCCCCTTGTTGTTGTGTCCCATCTCTGGAACATTCTGTCTTTGTCCACCTTGTCAATTCCTCTCAGTATTTTGTATGTCGTT
>NC_091316.1:9147453-9174953 GCF_038502225.1 Cherax quadricarinatus
GATCTGCCATTAAACCTCTCCACTATGAGCAACCGGTCACTGGATAAACCCAAGGTCAGCTGTGTAGTAGCACTGGACATTGTTGGTGCTTTCGACTAAATATGGCACCATGGACTCTTGGTAAAACTGCAAGCACTAGGAGTCGCTGGCTCTTCAGTGTACCACCTTGGTGATTACCTTCCAGGTAGATCTATAAGCGTAGTTCTCAACGGGACAGAGACAACAAGACACTATATTGGCGCAAGTGTTCCACGGGAAAGTATGCTTGGGCCATTGGTATGGAATGTCTACTTCAATGAGCTTCACCTCATCCCAGAATCCCATGCATGTGCAGACAACTGTAAGCGGACATTTACTTATCCAATAAAGAAAATATCAGCTGCTCTAAGTTACATCAATTACCAGCTTACAGGTGTATCAGCCTGGGAAAAACGATGACAGGTCACATTTGCTCCTGAGAACGCACATATAATGATGGTCTCTATGCACCATAGCGGCAATGGTAATACTAGAACAGTGGTAAGAATGGTAATACTAGAGCAGTGGTAAGAATGAATGGTAATACTAGAACAGTGATAAGAATGAATGGTAATACTAGAACAGTGGTAGGAATGAATGGGGAAGTGCTCGTACCATGGGATGAACTTGGTTACCTTGGAGTGAAATTTGACTCGAAACTGACAATGAAGAACCACGTCGTAAACCTTGCAAACAAAGCGGTCAGAAAGCTTACAGTACTTAAAGTATATTGCATTTGCTTCACAGTAGAGGTTACAAGATTCTGTACGAGGTACAAATTCCTTGAGTATGCTCTATTTTCTTTGCCTGCCCCCCTTCTCATCTGTGACTTGACAGAATGGAGAACAAAGCAAGACGACTCATCCATCGCCTACACCCGGCCTGGACAGATATGTCATTTCACCAGAGCCTTTAACACAGGAGGGATGTGGGTGGCCTTACTGTTAGGTAAAAGGGCAATATTGTCAAAGTACCACATTTGGCTCCACTACGCAGACAGCTAGAAGTGAGTTTTTACACAACAAGGCGGGCAGCAAACAGCAACTACACTCTGGCTGTACCCTTCCCTAGAACATCATTTCATCTGAGATCCTTTATTCCTAGGACAACTCGAGTCTGGAACATGTTCGTATAGTATAAAGACATTACCGAAATAAAGCCAGTTGACCAAATGAAATCACTGGTTCACAGATGGTTCGAACTTCATCTTGTTCCGTATTTGTATGTCTCAACAATAGTTTTAAAATGAGCTGATGGAGGTAACAGCTCTTACCTTGGGATGGACTGTGAAGGACCTGCCTAGTATGGGCCAATAGGCCTGCTGCAATGTTCCTCCTTTCTTATGGACCTCTGTTCTAACCCTTAACCTTAAAAAGAGTGTGTGTGTGTGTGTGTGTGTGTGTGTGTGTGTGTGTGTGTGTGTGTGTGTGTGTGTGTGTGTGTGTGTGTGTGTGTGTGTGTGTGTGTGAGAGAGAGAGAGAGAGAGATACAGTTAAAAGACTTATGAAATTATATGAGGACCTGTTATATGGAAAACACAATAAAACAAATACGGCAAAGAAAATGTCGTGATATAGACACGAGTCGATAACGACAGGCTCTTTACCAAGGGAGCATTGTTAGAAATTACACACCCTAATGAGCCACAGCCAGCAAACTCAAACAGTAAATTACAAATAGGAAACTCACTCCATCTCTACCCCTCCCCCCCTCTCTCTCTCACTACAATACCTGCCAGCAAGCTACATGACATTCAATTGTTGATATCCTAACTCTCCCATCCGGGAGTTGCTCCAGACCAGAGGGGCGTCCCCACACTACTACCACACACACACTAGTCACTAAACCCACAGCACTGCACAAAATAAGAACTCAACATCGCCTCCCACAGCAAAGACAATTCACCAGATTTCTACTGCTGCACCACGCATCACTGTCCGGTTGCATACCAACACACCGAATGAACATGAACATTTACTGCTATGCCACCACCGAAACAGTGAAGCTGGTCGTTTTTATGTAGAGCGCTAAACCTGTGTAGCTCATTCAGAGCGAGGTCTGGTGGAAGCTTGATGAATAACTGAAGGACTGAGTACAAACACTGACATAGTGACAACACTCGCCCAACTAACACCACGATGGCATGCCACCACAACTTCCCTTTTCAATAGGACGGGTGTTTTCGCACGCATTATTCTTTCAAGTGGAGTGCCTAGATGTTGGTGAACGACTCTTGATCATGGAAAATGGAGAAATCCTGCCCTTTAGGTTAGGTTAACTGCAATAAATCTATTTTAATTAACCTACAATAAGTAAATAAGAAAAGTTGGGTGCTTATCGTCAGGGGGCGCGAAACATAACTTAGTATGCTGGGTCACCGCATGGAGAAAACCCGGGTCAGGACCCGTCCTGGAAAAACCTACCTGTACTTGTACATGTATAACTTAGTAGCTTTAGTATTCCACGTACACTGTTTAGCAGTGCAGCAAGTAGACAACAAAGTCGTACTTCCCAACGTGGATACTTATGGCTGACGAACTTATGATCCATCCATATTCCTCCCAGATAACATTACGCACACGGTGCCGTGACACGATACAGTGCAGAGACACGATACAGTGCAGAGACACCATACAGTGCAGAGACACGATACGAACTCACTGACTTGATAAAGCTCTACACAGAGCCAACATGTCACAAAAAATGCTTGCACTGGACCTGTGTCCAGATTTAATTGCTGACTATCTGGTCAACCAATTTTTGCTATTACTCAACAACACATTTGCTTTTCACGTAAGTTCGGGACTGAATTATTTTACGACATTTAGGGATCATCGCCTTACCTGACCCGCGGCATTGCAGGGTTCCTCGTGGTCAGTGTTTCGGCAGAAGAGCCGTCAAAACAACATGACTTCAGTTTACAAACAGCTCCTTACAACATGACAGAATAGGCACAGTCACCAGGACAGAGTCTACTAGAGACATGGTCACCACAGCATGAACTACCACAGTCAAGACAGCAGAATCTACCACAGACAGAGCCACCACAAAATAATCTACTACAGACACCACATGATAATCTACTATGGACACGGCCACCACAAGATAATCTAACCACAGCCACAGCCACCAACAGCCTGGTTGATCAGGCAGTAAACCTGGGACTGAGCCGGGGAGGCATTGGCACTGATTCCCGAAACCACCTCCAGGTAAGCAAGACAATCTACGCCTCAACAGAAGCTATTGCTTACATAGCTTCCACAGTACAACAAAATGGATAAAAGTCACTATTATCAGGGTACAACAGAAAAAACTACAAAATAAAGGCACGGTAGAGGCAGGCAGCACCAAATAAGAGAGTCGGGAATGCACAACAGTGACGTCCCAGGAATTGCAAATAACAGGGAATTACGAACCACACGCACGGCGGAAAGACACACTATTAAATATTTCTGTATTTCTTTGTTTGTTTCACAATAAAGCTCAGCCTGGGGCTGCCGCAAGCCGTATGTGTAATATGCTGTGTCAGGAACTATGTGGCAGTACTGTGGTGGTGGTGATGTTGGGGATAATGGTGATAATTGTACTCGGATGGCGATAGTGGTGGTGGTAATAATGGTGGTGTGGTGGTGATGGTGAGGATCTAGGTGGACGTGGTGGGGACAATGATGAGAAGTCTATTTTCTCACATCTGTTTTGCGGAAGAGTTATGTAAGAGTTGATTGCAGCCGGATTATGTATGAGAATATACATACACAAATATAGGGAAGAGATAGATAGATTGATAGATAGATATAGATAGATAGATAGATAGATAGATAGATAGAGAGAGAGAGAGAGAGAGAGAGAGAGAGAATAATAGTGAGGTACTACGAAGCCCTTATCTGTACCTTCATGCAATGAACCGTTCTTCTCCTTGCCTATATGCAACGAACGTTCTTCTCTTTACCCTCATGCAATGAACTAACAGAAATATTTGTCCATCCTATTGTTAGGCTACCCGATTTTAATGCTAACCTTTTTTACCAGTTGATTTTTCTACCACATGTATTACTACTACTACTACCATTAGTATTACTACTACTATTTCCACTAGCATTACAACTACTACACCTCAGTCAAAGCCTACATATACCCTCTGTGTCCTTGTATTGTTTGTAATGGCTTGATGAAGTTCCTGAAGAGCGAAACGTTGCCGCAATACAGTGTCACTTTAGTTGCACCTGTGTCCTTTTACTTAACATAGTGTCGATAATTCTACCAACATTAATACACATGCAATGAACTGTTCTTCTCTTTACCCCTCATGCAATCCACTGTTCCCCTTGTGTCTACCATCATGCACCCCCTGTGCATACCCTACGTGTCCAAGTATTGTCTTGTTTATATTGTACTGACACCGCTCTTAGTGAGCGAAACTTACCTACAGTAAATGTCTTATTAGTTGCGCATGTGTCCATTTACTTTAACATTTTGTTGGTAGTCTTACCAATTATGACTCATCTGTGTCTTTAGCATGACGCTGTGTATGTATCCAGTTTATTTTACATTCCTACTAACACGATATTGAATACATACTTCCTAACAAGCTTATGGCTCATCTGTGTCTTTACCTTCAATCTGTGCCCCCTCTTACTTTTCGCTTGGCAAACAGTCTGCTTCTATTCACCTTGTCAGCCTGTCTGATTATTTTGTACCTGTGGCTCTTATGACTTGCACATGAATTAATAAGGCTATCAAAGCTAATTCCATGAGTAGCGTTGAAAAAGGGTTTGGCAAATATTTTTGTTAGTGGGTTTTGGCAAATATTTTTGTGAGTGAGTTTGAGAAAGACCTTCCTAGTATGGGCCAGAAGGCCAGCTGCAGTGTTCCTCCTTTCTTATGCACTTATGTGTGGGTGTATGTGTAATTATATTTTAGCTATGTATATGGGGCTCTGTGTATGATTATATTGTAACTGTGTATATGGGGCTCTGTGTATGACTATACTGTAACTGTATTTGGGGCTCTGTGTATTATATTGTAATTACGTATGTGGGGCTCTAAGTGTGATTATACTGCACGTGTGCGTGTATACGAAGATGAATGTATTGTTAAATTGCACCTGTGCGTATGTGAGGGCATATGTGTGATTATATTATACCTGTGCGTTGATGTGAGGTGTAAGTCTCATTACCAACTGATATTCAGAGGAGCAGAGCGTTGCTCGTAGCGAATTGTTGTGATATTCCTCCTTGCAGAAGACTTGCTCATGGTTAGGTAAAAAGACATAGATGAAACTCATGTGACATTTTATTGTGGCAACGTTTCGCTCCCAGAGAGTGAAACGTTGCCATAATAAGGTATCACATTAGTTCCATCTGTGCCCTTTACCTAACATTTTGTCGGTAATTCTACCATTATCACTAATTGTTCATGGTGTCCCGTCTTCACTGATATCTGCACGTGACCACAACAGTCGACTAATACCCAAGTATTTATTTTACTATTGCAGTGGGTAACCAGTGATAGAGGGTGTGTATTTACCTCATACGTCCAGCTTCGCACAGGGATCAAACGTGTGACTTTTCGGAGGTTTAACGAGCATTCTCACCACTACGCGAAAACACTTAGGAGCAAATAATATACTTTTAGTTTATTTTCACAACCATTTTCTCTAATAATTTCTCGGTATTTAAAAAGCACATTCCTGGGCAATATTCGCAACCTAGAATACTATTGCTTGAGCATAATTGTCTCGAAGTGGCAGGACGAGAGGGCGATTGCCTAAACTCAGGTAAGACTCACCCACAACTTTCGAAGTGACATACCTGAAATATTGGAGAATATAGGTCTTCAGGGCAAGTGTCAAGCCTGGTCATAATCGCTCTATTACAGCCCCGTGGGACATAGGTAGCTGACCCATTGAAGGAGACCCAGGCTACGACTGCTGGTGTTCTTAAGCTGTCAAAGTTATGATAGGTGCGATATGTGTACCTTAATTAGTAATATCCCACATAGGTTAAGAATGATTAAACTAACCATATGACGTCGTGACATGAGATTGTAATAAATTACTACTACGGATAGATTTCAACTTTTTATCATGGAACACTGTCTCCACCAGGAGGCAATGTTCCATGGTAACGAGATGATGTTCCAATTAACGGGTGGAATACGTGTCCCAAGTAACTTGGATATGCAGAGTATAACTTAAGGTCAATTAACTGAGACTTTAATGCCAGACAGTAATACTGGAGGGTTCACAACAAACACCAAAGGAACTAAACTAATGAAATGTCTAAATGAGCATAATAATGCTAAAATTGTGGACACTGTTGAGCCTACTCATATATATGGCGGCATGTAAGACCTGTGCCTAAGATTCATTCTATGATATACGATGAACGACTCGGTTTTAGTTGGTGATCGAGCTGATCACTTTCCAAGACTCATAAACGTGAATATCGTTCATATTTCCAGCAATGAAGGAGCTTCATACAAAGGGAAACACTTATTCTTAATCCAAATCATAGAGGTAACTTCATTAACTGTTAGGATCAATGGTATAAGAATTACGAGCCCACCGGCACACAATCATTTAAAGATGATTTACTTGCCACCATCAACAACTTGCTCGCAGGTTAAGGGAATATATAAAAGAGAACATAAATCTTCCACTGTGTCAACAAACACCATCATGAGTACTATAATGGTCCACAACTACGCAACGTAGAAGGATTGGTAAAGCAAATTGTGAATATAGAACCCCAGACTTGCCAAGTTGCACTAAAAAATACAAGGAAAAGAAAACAAAACTAAGGCAACATAAATGGGAGTAATTTGTTAGTGAGTTAAACAGATCCGCGCCTCTAAGTTTAGCCTGGAAAGGTATAAATAAATTAAAGAAAAAAGACTGATAATGTTGCTCATCCTTTTCCTCTTGAAAAAGCAAATAACCTTATAAATAACTGAGCCAAAACAGGCATGAAAATCTCCCATCTCATATTGCAACAAACCCAGGAAGTGCCTCTGAAGGAAGATGAAATTTACTTATGAGCCAAAATATTCATGTCTTCACAAAGGCACTCAACCAACAGCCCCTGGAAAAGGTATCCTCAAACCTTTAATTAAGGCAAGTACCTGAGAACCTTCTGCTAGCGCCGTGTAAACTTAAAAATATCGAGCGTCTTTTTCGTACTTCCTATACCAATAGTCTCAGCCCCACACTCTTTTAATGTCCTGATTAATGCCCTCCTAAATGCTCAACTTACCTCACCTAAACATATAGCTATAAGCAATGCTGATATCTTGATCCATACAACAGGGCATAGGAAGATGAATACCATTTTTTAAGAGGTTCAAGTAATTTGTAATCGACTAGGCCGCGTCATATCTTCATGTAAAACAAATATATTGAAAAACAAACTACAGACGATGCACCATCCCCCCCAATGAAAAGCAGGGGTGTCACTAGCACGTTAAGAGACCATACAATAAGTGTCAGGGGCCCGAGACTGTTCAACTGCCTCCCAGCACACATAAGGGGGATTACCAACAGACCCCTGGCAGTCTTCAAGCTGGCACTGGACAAGCACCTAAAGTCGGTTCCTGATCAGCCGGGCTGTGGCTCGTACGTTGGTTTGCGTGCAGCCAGCAGCAACAGCCTGGTTGATCAGGCTCTGATCCACCAGGAGGCCTGGTCACAGACCGGGCCACGGGGGCGTTGACCCCCGGAACTCTCTCCAGGTAAACTCCAGGTAAACATGCCCCACGCATCTCTTTGCAAGATGAAAACAGATGGGTGGGGCATGTCGTTTGTTTGGTGTACACGTATCCTTCAATAAATCCACCATACCACAACTAAAATGGAAATGCAAAGAAAGGCTAAATATTCTCAGAGCTGTTCCTGGCTACAACCCCAACTACTGTGCTAGTGTAAGAATAGAGAGAATGATATATATTGCCTACATTAGATCCTTAATTGATTATGCTGCTCCCATGTTAATATTAGCCAAGGAAAATTTTCTCCGGCCCTTGGAGGTAATGCAAAATGAAATCCTCAAGATTATTCTTGGCTGCCCTAAAACTGCCAAGATTCTTGATATGAGGAAAAACCTTGATGTTTCTATTATCAGTGATAGGATTATTAAAATTAACCCGGTATTCAAATGTTAAGAAATGAACCAGACCCTGTCATTACAAATCTCATTAAATCTCTAGAAGTAAATAAACAAAGATCTAAATGGGCTGTGAAACAAGCAATTATATTAAGTTTTATAACCAACACGAACTGCGTTTCACCCTTCATGGAAGCTGTATTCATTTAAAGTCACATATCTGAAAGCTCTCCAAAGGAGCTCATAACTCATCACTAGTAATCCTTCCTTTAAATCACTTGCAAAAGCAACTGCTCAAGAAGAAATTTTTCTCTCGCTTGATTATTGGTAATAAAATAACACAAATTGTATTATAACGACGGATCTAAGCAGGTCTCTACTGGCAGAGCTGCATCTGCTCTTGTCATCTACCTAGACAAGAACTATAGCAATAATGTTGAGTTAGATATAAGAATTTACAACTTGGCATCTACAATGTCAACTCAATTGTTTGCCATCCTAATGGCATTAAATTTAATTTATAACACTGAGCTTGACTCTGGTTATTATTGATTTTATGCCATGATTAAAGACCCTTAACTCACATAAAGACCCTAACAACATGATCACTGTAGAAGTCAGATACAGACACGCAAAAAATGACTCAAGATATCGTAATGACACGATTGCAAACAAACCATACCCCCGGCCGGGATTGAACCCGCGGTCATAGAGTCTCAAAACTCCAGCCCGTCGCGTTAGCCACTAGACCAGCTAGCCACTATAAGATTCATCCAACTAGGTATATTTCTACACCATAGGAAGGTTAGCACAGGCACTACTGTGACCACAAATGCAAGTTTTTACAGACGAATCTCCAGCTAGCGTGGCCGTGACGAACTCTAGCTCAAGTCCCTTCACTGCCAGACATATTAAGCAAAGATCCTAAACTTGCTTGCAAGAAATAAGTGAACTGTAAGTATAAATCCAGATGTACTTTGGTTAACCTTTTTGGGGCTTAGTTCCTAGACTTTTTGTATACCCATACGCTCTGGCGCTATTATCTACTGAATAGATATGAGATGTACAATCAACTAAACGTTTCGGCAGCAAATTCTGAAAAAATCCCAATCTGGGTGCATGTATGTGCTTGCATGCACGCGCGCGCGCGGGTGTGGGTGTGTGTGTGTGTGTGTGTGTGTGTGTGTGTGTGTGTGTGTGTATGTGTGTGTGTGTACTCAGTTGTGGTTGCAGGGGTCGATTCACAGCTCCTGGCCCCACCTCTTCACTGGTCGCTAGTTCACTCTTCCTGCTCCATGAGCTGTATCATACCTCTTCTTAAAGCTGTGTGCGTGTGTGTGTGTATTAATTAGACAGATACAAGTGGAGGAAGGTGAGTTTCAAGAATGTTAATGGTATTTGTTGTGGTAGCGGAGACAGCTATAGTGGTGGCGGTGTTTGTGGCGGCGGCGGTAGAGACAACGATAGTGGTAGCGGTGGTTGTAGTGGCGGTGGTAGCGTCGTGATGTTAAAAATTCCACAAATGACGAGAATTTAGGAAAACAAGACAAAAGAATGAATGAGCCAAATAAATGAAAAAAAGATTGTCAAGAGGAAAGTTGAGGAACAGTAAAAACAACAGGAGAAAGGAAAAAAAAGAGAAATTAAAAATACAAGAAAACATGAGAGAGGTGAGAATATAAAAAAAAAAGTGAGGCAGCTTGTGAGATGAAAAACTTTTGTAAAGAGGTAGCAGATAGAGAGGAACAGGTAAAATGAAGATAAATGAAGAACACGGGAAAGGACAGAGAAGAGGATGAGGAGGACTGGGTAATAACTCAGCAGACGAAGGATATGTGAGAAAAGGATTAGATACAGAGGAGTCAGGTGAAAGGGGAATAATAAAACACAGGAAAGAAGATAGCAAACGTGGAGGAGGAGGAGGAGGAGGGAAAGGAACAGAAGAGGAAGAAGAAGAAGACGATGACGGAGACTAGGAGAATGAAAAGGATGAGATATACGGAAAATTCACTTATGGTCTGTATCGAGAGCTTGTCTTCACTTCCTGTGTGGCTGTTTTATCCACTTCTCTCTCTCATTATTTATCTTCATTATGCACAACATTTTCCATGTGTTTCCCATCATCATTCACTCAATCTATCAACTTTTCTGTTATCAATTCCTGAAAATGAGTCAGATCAGGTAATTTGGTTCTTTTATGAAAAGGCGGCTGCCTTGACACCGGTCAAGGGATACTGATCCAAGGCACTAGAGGTAACCTCCCTTCTCTTGAATGACACCTGATTATCTCTTGTTCCCTAGGCAATGTATGAACCCTTCGGGACTAGCGCATACCCATGGATATGCTAATCCACATTAAGGCGCTTTCTGATATTATTATTATTATTATTATTATTATTATTATTATTATTACACTCATGAAAAGCCGTTAAAACAGTAGGGGGTCATATCGTGTTTAGGGAATAGATGATAATCAGCTTTGAGCCAAGGCAGGCAAGGACAGCTGCAATTCCTTGGATCAAGAGCCCTTCCTTCACCAGCAGCAATGGTTAATAAAAATGCTGGAGACTTCAAAGTTAGATCTCTCATTTTCTTCCTCGGATTTCCTATTTTATTGTTAAACTTTATTCGTTTCATTTTATCTTGCTGGTTCAGTTTTCTTGTTGCCAACATGACCGGGGGTTTGGACGCTACTGGTTATTTCAACTATTTCTTTCTCAACAAAATTCTTCTCTATTTTGGTACATTAATTTCTGGCATGATGTTGTCTAGCACCTGCCGTTGACCCATTATGTAGTGTGTGTGTGTGTGTGTGTGTGTGTGTGTGTGTGTGTGTGTGTGTGTGTGTGTGTGTGTGTGTGTGTGTGTGTGTGTGTGTGTGTGTGGATGTGTGTGTGTGTGTGTGTGTGTGTGTGTGTGTGTGTGTGTGTGTGTGTGTGTGTGTGTGTGTGTGTGTGTGTGTGTGTGTGTGTGTGTGTGTGTGTGTGTGTGTGTGTGTGTGTGTGTGTGTGTGTGTGTGTGTGTGTGTGTGCGAGCGCGCGCGTGTGGAGGAGGAGGAGGAACAATAACCTAGCTTAGAAGAAGGAGGGTGAGTAGGGGGGTGGATGGTTGGTGTCGTTGGCCCCGTTAAGTGATACCCATTACTTGGCATTACCCCCCCTCCCCCCACCACCGCCCCCGTAGATCAGCGTGTACAGTTCACGCCGTGATTAAAACACGCTACCCGCCCATTGAACTATTTTTTTTTAATATAAACTCAACGTTTATATGGCCGATGATTTTCTTACAGATACGACGAAGTTGGGTTACTTGTATGCTAAGGGAGATGAGAGAGAGGAGAAGATGACTGGAAGGCAGAGTGCCGACAAGATATTTAGATAATAAAGACATATATACAAACAACCATTCAAAAATATTTAAGAGTGTTTCGCCTGCGCAGCAGACTTTGTCAGGTCCCTGTCTTCAATAAATCTTCCAACTGTGGCCCGCGCGTCCCCATCAACTAAAACTTGCCAGTATTTCAATGTCTTCGATTACAAAGACACCTAGCAAAACAATATTTCGCTCAAAGTTCTTATTGAGCGAAATGTTGTCTTAAATAAAGACTTACTTTGTTTTAGTCTTTGTACTATCCATAATAATTGGGGAGTTGAAGGGGAGAAGTGGTTGAATAGGAGGGATAAAAGGGATGATGTAATACGAGAGAAAGGGTGGATGGAAGACTGAGTAACGAAAGGGGGAATGGAGAGGAAGGAAAGTATCAGAGGGCAGTGAGAACTGGAGAACGAAGATAGTAAGAAAGAGGAAAAAAGATGGAGGGAAGAAGTGGATGTGGGAGGGATGGGTGGGAGGGGAAGAAAGAGAGAGAGAGAGAGAGAGAGAGAGAGAGAGAGAGAGAGAGAGAGAGAGAGAGAGAGAGAGA
Organism: Cherax quadricarinatus; assembly: GCF_038502225.1. Classification (NCBI taxonomy): domain Eukaryota; kingdom Metazoa; phylum Arthropoda; class Malacostraca; order Decapoda; family Parastacidae; genus Cherax; species Cherax quadricarinatus. The sequence continues at coordinate 9,159,493 of NC_091316.1, forward strand.
GAGAGAGAGAGAGAGAGAGAGAGAGAGAGAGCGAGAGAGAGCACAGCATTATGATGTCAACGAGATAAAGTCAGTTGATCAAATCAAAATGCTGGCCCACAGATGGCTCCAACTTCATCCTGTTCCCTACTTGCATGTCTCACAACAATAAAAATGCTTTCAAATGAGCTGATGTAGGTAACAGCTCTTAGCTTGCCAATAAAGCTAGGGATCCTTAACCTGTAAATAGCTTGTCAATAAAGCTAGGGATCCTTAACCTTGTCAAACCGTGTAAAAAAAAATCAAAGAGAGAGAGAAGGTAGACACAAACAGAGAAGCAACCAAACAGACATGCACAACATGCACAACACACATACAGACGAAAAAGATGTTGGAGCCCTTTTCTTTACAGATAAGATGTTGTGTTCACTTCCAGGAGACGAAACATCGCAACTTAAAGTTTAAAGTTGTCTCCTTGTTGGACGCAGCGCTTGAGCCATCTTCACCTGCCTCCTTACCGCTCCCCATGTCATGGGAAACACTATAATAAACAACACAAAAGCATAATTCGATCCGCAGTTCTGTTAATGATATATATACCGTGTCGAGTAGGTAAAACTTGCGATTTTGGCTTAAATAGCAACGCTCTTCTTGCCGAATAAGGCAAGAAGGCAAAAATCACTTTGAACCTAACGATAAAAATATATTTCATTGTGTTTCTTTATTATTAAAATATTGTAAACTTATCTAAAATGTATTAATTTGGATTAGGCTTAAATTAAACTGCGTTTGTTATAATAAGGTTAGGTAGGTTTTCTGAGGTACTTTTGGTACAAAATTATTAATTTTTACATTAACATAAATGAAAAAATATATATCTTTAAAAGTACAAGAGAGAAAATTTTAGAAAGAACTTAATTTTAAATGAGTTCTTGCTAACTGGCCTATTCGGCACGATATATATATATATATATATATATATATATATATATATATATATATATATATATATATATATATATATATATATATATATATATATATATATATATGCATGCAAAACAACCACTGTGAAAGAATAGAGAAATTCCAAGCGCATTCGTGACTACTCACATTATCAAGGAACAAGGAACATTGTTCCTTGATAATGTGAGTAGTCACGAAAGCGCTTGGAATTTCTCTATTCTTTCACAGTGGTTGTTTTGCATATTCTGAAATCACCTGTTTACTGTGATCTTATTGCATATATATATATATATATATATATATATATATATATATATATATATATATATATATATATATATATATATATATATATATATATATATATATATATATATATACAGATAGATAAGTGTAAAAAGAAAAGCAGAAAGCCTTTATAAGGCTGAAATACACTAATGGTGAAATTAGAGGGGGATATAAGCAAATAAAAATGCATCCTTAAAAATAATGATGCATGTTTTGGAATAAATCATTAAAAACATCATCATATATCTTTCTTAATTAATCCTTCAAAAATTATATCCACTTGTATTGACTGAAGAGTTAAGCTACAGTAGTATGGGGCTAAACTACACTAACATAACTGTACCTAACAAGACCTAATTTAAAATATAATCATCATATTGTATATAGACAAGTCGACTACAATACATTCGTGGAAACGGTGTGTGCGAAGCAGATTTCCTAACGCGCATTTTGAAAGACACGTTTGCCTTTGGAAATCAGATTTTGGAGTTCTGTATCATATCATATCATATATCATGGAAGAAATCACAATGTAGCGCATGATTGCAAATACGTAAAATTACTACAGTGAAAATAGGATATAAAACCTGAGCGCTTTCATGTTCTTATACACATATCTTCAGCGAAACTGGAAGAAGTACATTTTAAATGATAAACACTAAGATAGCACCTCACTCATGTATCATAAATGATATACATCAGTGCTGTATCGTGCAGAGGTACACAACAGAACCCAACATCAGATAGTTATAGCCCTTGGTGATGGAGTTGCAGTGAATAAGGATAAAGTCATTCTTCATCTCTTAGTCTCTGAATTTATATAGCTGATCATCACAAGCCCAGGATTAACTGCTCGAAGATATGAAAAAAAATATCAAAATTATATTATATTATAGAAGTCTTAACTGTTTACGCTTTGCAATGCCTTGGATATTTAGTGGTAGGAACGTAATGTCCTTGAAGAGAATGCAAGGTGCATGAGGAGACAGTAATGTCCTTGAGAAGATTTTAAGGTGCTTCAAGAGAAGATTGCAAGGCGCTTGAGGAGACAGTAATGTCCCTGAGGGGATTGTAAGGTGCTTTAAAGACTGTAGTGTCCTTGAGTAGATTGTAAGGTGCCTGGGGAGACAGCCATGCCCATGAGGAAATTGTAAGGTGGTTGAGGAGACAGTAATGTCCTTGATGCGATTGTAAAGTGCTTGAGGATACAGTAATGTTCATGAGATTGTAATGTCCTTGAGGAGATTATAATGTCTTGATGAGACTGTAAAATCTTCGAAGAGATAATGTTCTTGAGGAAATGGTAATGTGGTTGAGGAAGTTGTTAGGCTGTGATTAGAGGGAACTGTTTCCTAGCCTTCATTCTATTTTCAGTAAATGATTTAACACAAGGAAGAAAGACTCAAAAGAAGTTAAACAATACAATGTGAGACGTCTGGAAGAAAAACCGTCTCACATTACACGATGTGATCTTTAATTTTTAACGGGATGGACCGGTAAGCCAGCGGAAGGCTTCGGTCACATGACCAAAAACTCCAGTTAGCGGGTCACCTTATGACTAAGACCCGTGTCAGAAAAACACTTTTCTTGGCAAATAAAATATTCCCTATCACCTAGAACAAAGTAATAACAGCCTTAATGCTAACTATAATTACACTAACAAGAACATGATAACTGAATAACAAGTTAAAAGATGTCAATTATTTAAACTTTTAGAATTAACAAGAAAGGACAGAGGAAGAAGGGGGAGAAAAATTAAAATGAAGCGTTGAACAAGAAACTAAAATTGAGAAATACAGATAAGCTACTCAAATATAATTGCTGTACTGGCAAAGTTAATGAGCTTCAAACAGAAATACAACCCATGGTGAATGGGTATGTTATCGTAACGCACTGCTTTTGTTTTTTCTTCTGTCTCATTGGTTGTTAACTACGAGAATGGGGTTCACATTATAAGAAAGAATATTCACTGTTCATAAAGAACAGTCTGTATTCAATTCACCTTCATACCCTGGAAGAATTACAGGTCAATATTCTGCGAGCAGTAGACGACATATTAAAAAAAAACATTGAAACAAACGTACACTTACGTGAAAACTATAACTGCCCACACATTTGACATTTTTTTTAATTTAGTAATAAAAATTCAATCTCCGTGGATTGAGGCCTTTTATTAAGACTTGTGTTAGGAGTGATGATGGAGCATTAAAGTACCATAAACACTTGCTAGTAATGGCAAGTGACACACGTGGAGGCAGAGGCCATCAAACCTTGAGAGAATGTTACTTCTTTAATTCAGCAGAACTTTTGAAAAAAATTACTTGGGAATTTATTTGAAATAATAACATATAGCTGACTCACGAAATCGTAATAACACGATTACAAACAAACCACGGAATGGGTAGGGTTAAAACCTCCATATGGTGTATAAATATACCTAGCTGGATGAATCTTATTGTGTCCAGCTGGTCCAGTGGCTTTGGAGTTTTACGGCTCACCCGCCATGGGTTCTAACCCCACCTGTACCGTGGTTTAACACAGAGTTCGCATCTCCCTCGAGAAACATTAATTAAGGATTCAGAGCCTGGCTCTGAAAAGCGCGATGAAGACAACACACAGGCTGTAGCACAAGCTCTTAGTGGGACAAAGTTTCTGTGTGTAGAGCTTGATTTAGTCGTGACTTGACGAAGTTGTAAATAGAGCGAAACGTTGTCCATATAAAAGCTTGCTCAGCAACGTATCTGTTCACTTTACTCACCGCAATATTGTATTTATGGCAGATCTATATAACGTGTAAACGAAAATTTATTATTCTAGGTTAACCAAATTTCCATCAATGGGCGTCATGCGTCAGATACCGAACATATCGTCGCTCCTTAGAACGTCTGTATCCTCACGCACCTCAATTTAGATGGAGGATGGATTAAGTGTATAATACCGAGCTGCCAGACGTATTCAGGCCGCTTTATATATATATATATATATATATATATATATATATATATATATATATATATATATATATATATATATATATATATATATATATATATATATATATATATATATATATATATGCAAAACAACCACTCTGAAAGAATAGAGAAATTCCAAGCGCTTTCGTGACTACTCACATTATCCTTGATAATGTGAGTAGTCACGAAAGCGCTTGGAATTTCTCTATTCTTTCAGAGTGGTTGTTTTGCATATTCTGAAATCACCTGTTTACTGTGATCTTATTGCATATATATATATATATATATATATATATATATATATATATATATATATATATATATATATATATATATATATATATATATATATATATGCAGTTAAATATACATTTTTATTGGTTTATGTAACATTCAATGAGCTAGAATGAAAAATATTATTTTACTAAATGCGGAAAACTGAAATTAACGTTGGTTATAGCGTAAGAAGAAGAAATGGTGTCCCGTGGCTCGGTTGGCAACGCTCTTGCCTCTCACACTAAGTTTACGGTGTTCAATCCCCGGTATGGGTGGAAACGTTGGGCATGTTTCCTTACAACTGTTGTCCCTGTTTACCTAGCAGTAAGTAGGTACGTGGGTGTTAGTCGATTGGTGTGGGTCGCATCCTTGGGGACCTTAATTAACCCGATGGAAATAAGACAGACAGTCCTCGATGATGCACTGGCTTTCCTGGCTTATTCTGGGTGGCTAACCCTCCCTATCCCGGGTTGAAAATCCCAACAAATCTTATCTTTTCATATGAAGTTAAGTTGAAACAAGAGCTGCTTCACACGGACGACTGGGTATTCTGTCGATCGTTTTATTTATCTGCTGTCTTGTTACGGAGCTGGTGTCTCACGCTATAATTCAATCACATCAAATATATCAATCCCCACCCCTTATAAAAGATACCACTCCTTGAAAAAGATACTCGTAATTAAACATACTCCATCCTTTAAAAAAGATATTATATCCTTTTAAAAGATACCCTCAGTATTATTATTATTATTATAATCAAGGGGGAAGCGCTAAACCCGGAGGATTATACAGCGCCTGGGGGGGGGGGGATGTGGAAGGCATTCAGGCTTAATTCGGGGAACTGGAGCACAGATCCAATTCCCTAAATCAAGAGCCCCTCACCAACATCAAGGAACCTTCCTTGAGGGGATACCCTCAGTAAAAACGGTATCCCCTTTACAGAAAAGACGCCCACTTCTTTAAATAACAAAAACCGCCTCTTAAAAGATACCCTCATCTTTCTAAAGATACCCCCGTCTCCTTAATACAAAACTTACTGCTTGTTTCTGATATTAGTTCATTTTAGTTCCCCTTCAAAAACTTAAACTGAGAACAGCTGCAAGGCAATTAATTGGAACCAGCTATTAAAGTTGTAGACTCAACAACATTTACATAAACGCAATAAAGCCGTTCTATAAAATCCCGCTTACGAATACACACACACACACACACACATACACACACACACACACACACACACACACACACACACACACACACACACACACACACACACACACACACACACACACACACACACACACACATACATGCACACACACATGTACACACACACACACACACACAAACACACACACACACACAACCTGACGACACTGGAGGACAGGAGAGATAGGGGGGACATGATAACGACATACAAAATACTTAGAGGAATTGACAAGGTGGACAAAGACTGGATGTTCCAGAGATTGGACACAGTAAGAAGGGGACACAGTTGGAAGTTGAAGACACAGATGAATCACAGGGATGTTAGGAAGTATTTCTTCAGCCACAGAGTAGTCAGTAAGTGGAATAGTTTGGGAAGCGATGTAGTGGAGGCAGGATCCATACATAGCTTTAAGCAGAGGTATTATAAAGCTCACGGTTCAGAGAGAGTGACCTAGTAGCGACCAGTGAAGAGGCGGGGCCAGGAGCTCGGACTCGACCCCTGCAACCTCAACTAGGTGAGTACACACACAAGACAAACGTACCCGTCGGCTAACACTTCTAAGAGAGTACATGTATATACAAACACAAGCATGTCTCCACACACATGTATGCACACATGCATATACATTTAAACACACGTATGTATACACACGTGTAAACACACAAATGTAGACAAACATAAAAATCTTCAAAACTGGGTCCTTTGATCTGGGAGCTTGGAGTGACGGGTGTGGGTGGGGTGGAAGACGATTTATCAGGCGTTTATTGCGGGGAAGGTGTATGGGTTCGAGGGGAGAGAGAGAACACCTGCTGGCGTGGGATGGCGATCACCAGGCGTGTATGGTGAGGGGAGGCGAGGATCATAGCTCTTAGAAGGGGGAAAAAGATAACACCTGCTGATACCTGCGAGGTGACTCAACAGCGTACATACAACACAGCAGGAAGACTCAAAATCAGTGCCAGTGCCACCGATGTGTCTCATTCGTGGCTGATGTGCTTGTCTCCGTCTTTGTCCATCTCTCTAAGCGCACACTTCTCTCTTTCTCTCTCTCGCCACGCCCCAACTCGTGCCTTGACCTGCCTGACAAGCATCAGCTTTCTTCATAAATGTCACAGACCAGCGTAGCAACTAGGGACCACTGCCACCACTCCACATCCACGGTCTTACATCTTAACCCAAACATTGACACCCTTACCCACAGCCACACTAACATTCACATCCCTCCTTCAGCCACACCAACATTCACATTCTTCCTCTTCAACTACATCATCCCCGTAACTCATTTATCCACCCCAATATAAAGAACTGTTACAAGCCAATGGCATTGTCAGTACCTACAGTATATGGTTAAGTGTCCTAAAGCCTGCTACCTCCGTTTACGTAGCAGTAAATATCTACGAGTTAGCTTCCGTGGGAGGCATCCTAATCGAGTCCCTCAGAAGCCCAAGAAAAATAAGCCGTGCTTATTAAATCTGTTGTTACTAATCATATCGTCGTCGTTGTCGTCTTCTTCTCTATCCGCATTCAAACTTAATAACCGCATCCACATTAATACAGAGGAAGCGGTGGCGACTGAGGCTGCAACGGCGAAGCAGGAGCAAGAGGTAGAGGAAGAGGAAGAGGACAACGACAGCGATGACCTGTTGATGGCTCGTGGGTCATCGCTTTAGTGGCCCGATACTGGACCAGGCCTCCTGCTTGATGGCCTGATCAATCAGCCTAATGGTGCTAGCAGCACGAATTCCAACTTCAGCAACACATCCTGCCTGATCATGAATTAGTTTCAGGAATTTGCCAAGTTCCCTCTTGAAGACAGGTAGAGGTCAGCTGCTAGTTTCACGTATACTGCATATCAAGGAGAATGTTGAAAAGCCTTACATCGTTTATATTTGTTCAGTTTTATGTCTTTGCAAACTTAGTGAATTCCTGCTTTTCAATGAGGTATTTGATATAGCTTACCGTGCCCCCCGATGCCTAAGGAGTAATTTAACTATGTAGATTTGGAACAAGTCACTCTAGTACGTTTAGGTATCCCTGAAGGGGTACCTTTAAGTGGATGACAACTTTTTTTTTCTTCAACGGCTTCCTTTCATAATTTGAGAACGCCTGACTCGACCGCCTTCAAATTTTCAACAATAAGTGGGTAAAGATTCAAGCAACTAGCCTGTGATAAATCAAGAATGCATTTTCCGATATTTTACTTAGTGGTAGGTTCAATTGGTTTTGGGCTGCGTGTGCGCCATATTGCCATTTTTACTGAAGAAATTAGGATACTAGTTTCCATGCGATAACTTGTGAATATCTCTTCTGACTGACTTCAAATTTCCAATGCTGATATCTTCTAACTGCGTTTGAAACTTATGCTGCACTCTCCGGTATCTTTTCTGTACATAGAGGTAGAGTGGACTGGGTTTACCTGGGATACCCTTCTCTATATGAGAAGCAATTGAAACACATGAAGGCTAAGTATAGATTAAGATATTCCTATCTAGCCCATGATTCAAAAAGTACAGTTTGAGGGGCTTTGGGAATTCCTAAAAAACTGAGAAATGAAGGCATCTACAGAGACAAAGTCAGGACTCAGATTCATATTTGGAAAACTGTGTATATGAGATGCTTTAACAAGACAGTTTAATGTTACAGTCACAGTATTATGCCTTTTTATTCTTTATTCGTTAAGGTTAAGGTTAGCGTCTCCCTCTACTGGCTGAATCTCACATTACACCACAAAGTATAAACTTCCCAAGTAACAAGAGCACAGCTTTTCACATGACTCCCGCAGGTTTCAGCTGAGGAAACTGAACTTTCCTCGTCTGACTCCCGCAGGTTTCAGCTGAGGAAACTGAACTTTCCTCGTCTGACTCCCGCAGGTTTCAGCTGAGGAAAATGAACTATCTTCGCCTGACTCCCGCAAGTTTACCATAATCAGTCACTCTCGGCATACTATGCTTATTTAGTTCATGAAAGTCAAATCTTCCTTCCCACCTCCTTACCAAGTCTGTGATCAACTTTGAATTGGAGTGAGACTTGGCATGAAGAATAATAATATTACCAGCATAAATTTCTATATGTTCCGAAACAATCAGAAAAAAATATTTCTTTCTTTATTTTAGTCTAGGTTATATTCGATGTGATTATATTAGATGATGTTAGTTTAGAAGACGGATGAGCTCCAATACATAAGTTCAACTACAACTACAAAAATCCAGAAAAAAATTAAACTCAAATACAAAGACATTTATTTTTTTAAATTTTAGAAACAATTACAAATGAAATAATAATAAATAAGTCATTAATACAAATAAAATACAAATACGTGTACAAAGTTTCAAAAATATATCAAATAAGAAACTTCAAATATAAATAAAATCCAAATATGTATACAGAAGTATTGTATTATAACTTCCATATATAATAATATATTGTATATTAAAATATGGGATATTCTTCGTCACTACTAGTGCAATTTCTAGTACAGAAAGGAAAGCGGGTCACTTATGGAAGCTCTAACAAATGCTTATAACACTGTGTAGCTGTGTTATTATGGTGATAGAACAGCTTTCATATTTTCAGTGTAAAGTACTGGTAGTCTGGTACTAACCCTTGTACACCACTACTAGGGAACGCTAGTCACATCTTGTTTACCTCAATTGTTGGGAAATTAATAAAACTTTAATATTACTGAAAGAATTTTAGTCCACAATGATGGAGCATACAGTAATATTTAATGTATTTAGAGCTAAAAAAAATACTTGGTATTAGAAATGCAGTGCACCATTGTATTTCTGCGAAAATGAGGAGCATCAGAACTAATCACACGTAACATAGTAAACTCATTCTCTCAAATTATAATACTGTACAGAAAAAATACAGTATATTTTCCGTTTAACTTCCACACTGGTAAACGTATACATTTATTTATTCCATTAGATTGGCTCAAATCTTACTGGTTGCATTTTACAAACATTAACTGTCAAATCAGGAGACACGCAGACCTCTGCAGCACTACTAAAGAGTCGTTCCATAGGAGTAGAGGATGCTGATGTGCATAAATACTAGCAAACCAACAGTGACATGTACGGGAAATTGACGAACTGTTGCTGGTAGAATTCCAAAAGATTGTGCTAAACAGGGAACAGCAGGTACTTCTCATTCTAATATTCTGCAATAGAAGTTAATTCCTGTGTTGATTAGGTAGCACTGAATGATGAGCTGTTTGCCACGAACTTAAATAATGAGACGCGTTTGGCCGGTACGGCTGTGATATATGAATTGGTGGCATGAGAATGTGTTAGGATGAAAGAATATCACTGAGCGCTGTCAAGCTACTTAACGTGACATAACGAATGACAGGATATACGACTTTGTATTCTGGAGTTCCACTAGGTCAATTTGATAGTACTGTGTGAAATAGAAAAGTCAACAAAAACAAAGACTTGTCCTTCTTGTGGAGCTGTTCCAAGAGGGTAAGGGGAAAAGTGGGGGAGGACACGAGGAAGGGACTCCGTGAAAAAAAAGTATAAGTTACTTGAATGATGGAGAGAGAGAGAGAGAGAGAGAGAGAGAGAGAGAGAGAGAGAGAGAGAGAGAGAGAGAGAGAGAGAGAGAGAGAGAGAGAGAGAGAGAGAGAGAGAGAGAGAGAGAAGGGATGCAGAGGAGAGGGAAAGGGAAAGACATTAGCAGCAGATTAACATAAATCCCAACCACGACTACATAACCTCAGTTGTATGTGTATGTCACATCAACGAATAAACCTTGTTTGTAGAAGCTACTATATTGAAAAATCTAACTTATATATATATATATATATATATATATATATATATATATATATATATATATATATATATATATATATATATATATATATGCATGTATATACATATACATATATATATATGTCTTCGTGTTTGGCTTCCAGTGCATTAGTCAAGAAGATTGTTCCCGAACACTTGAGAGACGTGGTAGGAGCTCAAGACCCCAGGTTTACTGAAGCAGCGATTCGGTGGGACACCCTTACAGATTCCTCCAGTAGACCAGGTCCTCCCAAAGAACACAAACAGTCCCACTGGGACAAACCGATCATGGAAAAAATCGCCAACACAATGCTCTCCAATGCCTCAGGAAAGGACAAAGCTCGTCTCCTGGCAGTGAAGGCACCACACTCAGCAGATTTCCTGTTAGCTGTTCCCAAATCCTCCATGGGCACTCGACTAGACCCACAGGCCATTCGGATTGGTGTTGCTCTTCGCCTAGCCGCCCCCATCCTCACCGAACATAGGTGTATTTGCGGCAGGGCGACAGCTGATCAATTCGGACTTCATGGTCTCGTGTGTCACACAGCAGAAGGGAAGTATGCCAGGCATGAGGAGGTCAATGACATCATAAAGAGAAGCCTCGCCACAGCCCGTTGCCCAGCTCAACGGGAACCCCAAGTGCAGAGGTCTGACGGAAGTCAAAAGCGTCCTGATGGAGCCACTATGCTACCTTGGAAGGATGGAAAGCAGATTGCCTGGGACTACACATGTGCCGCCACATTGGCAGACACCTACTTGCCATACTCCGTAGTGGAAGGGGGTGGAGCTGCCAGCCACAGGGAGACCCAGAAGATCCGCAAATATGAAGACCTTCCCCCTTGCTATAACTTCATCCCAATAGGGTCGGAGACCCTTGGAGCATGGGGCAAGTGTGCTCTAAAGTTCCTAAAAGAGCTGGGTGAAAAGCTCATCATAGAAACCAAGGACCACAAGGCGACCAGCTTCCTCTTTCAGAGACTCAGTGTTGCAATCCAGAGAGGAAATGCCTGCAGCATTCTGGGCACGCGGCCCACCGCCGGGGAGCTGGACGAAATATTCGAGATGTAGCTCTGAGTCACCTATGTTGTTTTACTTTCTATCGTATTTTTGTGAATGTTTTGTCAATGTATTTTGTCTTTAAATAAAATATACATAAAATATAGGGGGTGGTAGGAGAAAATTCTCAAACAGCTTCAGGGAGAACCTTGAGTTTTCCCTGAAGCAAGTTTATTCTTTTCTCTGAGGATGAGGGTCCCTATAACAGTTCTAGAGGTGGTACCTCCCTATATATTATATATATATATATATATATATATATATATATATATATATATATATATATATATATATAATGTATTTCAACAAACCGGCCGGATCCCACCAAGGCAGGGTGGCCCAAAAAGAAAAAGAAGAGTTTTTCTTTTTAAGTTTAGTAATTTGTGCAGGAGAAGGGATTACTAGCCCCTTGCTCCCGGCATTTTAGTCGCCTTTTACAACACGCATTTACGGAGTAAGAATTTTGTTCTACTTCCCCATGGATATATATATATATATATATATATATATATATATATATATATATATATATATATATATATATATATATATATATATATATATATATATATATATATATATATATATATATATATATATATATTGCAACTTTCTCCGTTATTACTTGTGAGTGTAGGAAACTTGCTCTAAGAAGTCACCATCTGTGAATCAGGCGGCACAGAAAACAAGATCTGGTTCTTAAGAATGAAACGAGTTCTCGTACTGCTGATCACCAGTCAGCTTTCAGATCAACACTGGAGAGCCAGTATTTTTTTTTTTAATCTTATATCACAGGCCTAGCTTTAGAAATCGACGACGACCATGATGATGGTGACGATGATGGTGAAGGTGACGATGATGGTGATGGTGACAATGATGACGATGGTGACTAAGGCATTTGTAACTACGATTATTGCGATCACGTCTCTGATAATAAAAATAAATCTTTGAAGTTGGATCGCATTAACTGGATCACGAGAAGGTATCTGCCTGCCTGTTTGTTTCGCTCTCTTACAGCGCTAATACAAGCTCTCCTAAAGTTACTATATATGGAATATTTAACTTGCTAAACATTAATCAAAGAGTATGAAATTATTAAGAATCCTGGATGTTATCACATTTTTTTTACCGTTTATCAAAAGCACTTGTTGAAAGACACTTGGCCTGTTCATTTAGTTAGGTACCTGTTGTCAAAGACACTCGTCAGTAGATACTTGGCCTATTGTGTATGGGGGTTGTGATTGTATAGGGTGAGAGCGATGGTGTGTGTGTGTGTGTGTGTGTGTGTGTGTGTGTGTGTGTGTGTGTGTGTGTGTGTGTGTGTGTGTGTGTGTGTGTGTGTACTCACCTAGTTAAGGTTGCGGGAGTCGAGTCCGAGCTCCTGGCTCCGCCTCTTCACTGATCGCTACTAGGTCACTCTCCCTGAGCCGTGAGCTTTATCATACCTCTGCTTAAAGCTATGTATGGATCCTGCCTCCACTACATCGCTTCCCAAACTATTCCACTTACTGACTACTCTGTGGCTGAAGAAATACTTCCTAACATCCCTGTGATTCATCTGTGTCTTCAACTTCCAACTGTGTCCCCTTGTTACTGTGTCCAATCTCTGGAACATCCTGTCTGTCCACCTTGTCAATTCCTCTCAGTATTTTGTATGTCGTTATCATGTCCCCTCTATCTCTCCTGTCCTCCAGTGTCGTCAGGTTGATTTCTCTTAACCTCTCCTCGTAGGACATACCTCTTAGCTCTGGGACTAGTCTTGCTGCAAACCTTTGCACTTTTTTTTTTTGTGTGTGTGTGTGTGTGTGTGTGAGCGCATACGCGTGCGTGTGTAGAGACGCAAAGGCTGGAATTTATAATCTCGATAACCTACGTATGTTTGAATTTTATTTTACATTGTTATTTTATTTAAATTCAGAATATATATATATATACGTATATATATATATATATATATATATATATATATATATATATATATATATATATATATATATATATATATATATATATATATGCAATAAGATCACAGTGAACAGGTGATTTCAAAATATGCAAAACAACCACTCTGAAAGAATAGAGAAGAGAGTATAGTTTTACCAACGCTCTTATATGGGTGTGAAGCGTGGGTGATGAATGTTGCAGCGAGGAGAAGGCTGGAGGCAGTGGAGATGTCATGTCTGAGGGCAATGTGTGGTGTGAATATAATGCAGAGAATTCGTAGTTTGGAAGTTAGGAGGAGGTGCGGGATTACCAAAACTGTTGTCCAGAGGGCTGAGGAAGGGTTGTTGAGGTGGTTCGGACATGTAGAGAGAATGGAGCGAAACAGAATGACTTCAAGAGTGTATCAGTCTGTAGTGGAAGGAAGGCGGGGTAGGGGTCGGCCTAGGAAGGGTTGGAGGGAGGGGGTAAAGGAGGTTTTGTGTGCGAGGGGCTTGGACTTCCAGCAGGCATGCGTGAGCGTGTTTGATAGGAGTGAATGGAGACAAATGGTTTTTAATACTTGACGTGCTGTTGGAGTGTGAGCAAAGTAACATTTATGAAGGGATTCAGGGAAACCGGCAGGCCGGACTTGAGTCCTGGAGATGGGAAGTACAGTGCCTGCACTCTGAAGGATGGGTGTTAATGTTGCAGTTTAAAAACTGTAGTGTAAAGCACCCTTCTGGCAAGACAGTGATGGAGTGAATGATGGTGAAAGTTTTTCTTTTTCGGGCCACCCTGCCTTGGTGGGAATCGGCCGGTGTGATAATAAAAAATAATAAAAAAAAATTAGACAATATTATAGTTTACATATATTCGCTTCTATTAGTTTATTATAACCTGTCATATCTGCTTGCAATTATCACAATTAGCAGAGATCAGTAGTTCATGTTGTGAAGTGCTTGAATGACAGGTGTTGAGAAGGGAGTGGTTTGAGGTACCAGTCAAGGCTTATCACCTGAATAACACATGTTGAGTAGAAAGTTTCTTGAGGCAGTAATCAGGTCCTATCACCTGTATGACAGGTGTTGAGTACGCATCAACTTGAGGCACCAGGTCAAGCATGTCAAGTGAATGACAGGTGTTTAATAAGGAGTAACTTGAGGAACCAGTCATAGCCTGTCACCTGAAAGACAGGTGCTGAGTGGTGAGTACCCTGAGGTCCTAGTCAGGGCCTATCACCTGAATGGCAGATGTTGAGTAGGGAGCGACTCGAAGGTATCAAGAATATCGTTTGATATTATTGCAGTCCATCCTCTTAACAACTAAACGGGATTTCTGCAACACTAAACGGGATTTTTGCAACGTTAAACGGGACAAAAAAGGTCTTCAAAGTTTAATAAACTAAAGATTAATTTTTAAAACGGATATTAGGGTACTTTTCTTACAATTTCAAGTTTCGCTCTGTGTGGCTTGTGACTCGGTGGTAGCATATTCAGCTCATAACAAAAGAACCCGGGTTCGATCCTGGGGTAGGCAACGACATAGAATATGTTTCCTTACATGTGCTGTCCCTCTTCATCTAAAAAAGAAATGGGTACATGAGTGTTAGTGGACTCTTGTGGTTTGCATCCTAGAGGCTGGGATTTAAAATTAGCTGAGGTAGGATAACACCTCTTAAACTGTAACTAAGATGAGGTAGGATGACAGATCTTAAATTAAACTGTAAATAAGCTGAAGTAGAATAACAGATTTTAATCTGCAAATGAGGTGAAGCAGGATACGACCTCTTAAGACTGTAAACAGACTGTAAGTAAGCTAAGGCAGGATAACAGCTTTTAGCTCGTAACTTCAATAACGTAAAAATATAGTACTGTCATTTTCATATCAATGCGAGGATTCGGTGGGGATCGAACCCTCGGCAGGGAAGTCCTAAAACTCCCAGGGCAGTGCGCTGACCTGGGAGTTATAAGACTCCACCCACCTCCTGCCATG